>NC_141550.1:8332500-8445000 GCF_021556685.1 Rattus norvegicus
AAGAGATGGCTGCATAATCCCCACACTGAGGAAGAGGATGGGTCAGGTTGCTCCCTTTTCCTCAGAGGCATTCAGTTATCTGTGGGCACCGCACTGCCTTCCTCCTCAGACCAGTGCTGCGTCCCCACACGCTGGGTTGGATGTCGGGGATGCTCTGCTGTCTACCAGGCAAAGCCACTGCCTGGATTGCATGTTGACTACATACTGTGCAAAAGGAGCACACAGGGGGTTGGGGATTTAGCTCAGTGGTAGAGCGCTTGCTTAGCAAGCACAAGGCCCTGAGTTTGGTCCCCAGCTCCGGAAAAAAAGAAAAAAAAAAAAGGAGCACACAGCAGGCTCTAGGGTAAGTGTTCTCAGCCTGTGGGTTGCGTACACACACGCACGCGCGCGCGCACACACACACACACACACACCATGGCTTCTAGTGTAGCTCTGTATCACAGATGAGGAAACGGAGGCTCAGTACGACCCACCTGTCAGCCATCTGTACAAACTCCGATTGGTGTATTAGTTGCTTTTCTATTGCTGTAATTAAACATTGTGACCAAAAGCAACCTGGGGGAGGAAAGGGCTTCTTAGCTTCTACTCCCATAACAGTCCATCCTCAAAGCAGTCATGGCAGGAACCTAAAGGCAGGAACTGATACTATGGACCAATGCCGCTCACTGACTTGCTCAGCCTGTTTTCTTAAACAACTCAGGGCCAGCCAGGGGTCACACCACCCATCTGTGGGCTATGCCAGCCCACACCAATCACTAATCAAGAAAGTGTTCTACAGACTTGCCTACAGGCCATTTGCTGCAAGTATTTTCTCCACTGTGAAACTCCTCTTCTGGAGTTACTCTAGCTTGTGTCAAGTTGACAAAAAGAAACTATGTAGCAGAAAACGTTTATTTTGGCTTAAGGGTTTCAGAGAGATAACAGTCTGTTATGGTAGGTAGGCACGGCTGCGGGTGGCTTCCCGCAGATGTTCTGCTCTGAAGTACACTGTCTACTGTTCCTGTCCGCCATCCCCACGTGACCTTCCTGCCTGCCTGAAATCCTGGGATAAAAAGACTTGGCCAGGGCTGAGCTAATTATAGAATGGACATCAGCCATTCAGGCAACATGGCAGCACAGGCTTACCGTGGGAGCTAGGTTCATTTTACTGCTGTCAAGTCTAGTTGTGTTCAAGAAGAAGGACGGCACTCCCGCCACATGCTCCTGCAGGGTTTCTCCAGCCGCTCAACAAAGGGAACCACAACCTGCCAGGCAGAGATTGCTCCTTGCCCCACATTGATGGACTCGAATTCTGTTTGAGCAGAGGCAGCCACTTCTCCACTAGCGAACAGCCACGATGCCCGATGCCATGGGATTCAGCTCAGGACTTCAGTTAGCAGTGGGAGGAAACCATCCATATTCAGAGTAGTCCCCGCACCAAGGGAGCGGTAGAACAAGAGGCTTCCTCTTAACGGTTTCCTCAAAGGCAGGACCTAACAGTCATTTCTCCATCAGAAAGGCTGTTCCCTTGCCATGGCGGTCATTAAAGACAGCCAGGGGCTAAGCACTCACATTGGTTCAGCCACAGAAAAGATTGTGAAGCAAGAACATTACGAGAGCAGTTTCTTTATGGTTGCTCAGACCACATGCTTTCAGGGACTGCTAGGGCTTCCCCACCAAACCCCAGTATGGGTCCCATCTTGGAAGAGCCTAAGGCCCCTGTCCAAGGTGGCCCAGTAGCCAAGAGCTCTTCAGCAATGTTAAAGGTCCAGCACTCTCCTGAGTAAGGTAGCTATACAGTCTTGGTTTGCCAGGGAGAGCGCTGGCCCCTGACTTGTTGTCCTGAATGAAAAGCATTGCCCCACCCCCACCATGTGTCTGTCCACATGGATACCCAGGCAATTAGGTACTAGGTTCTACTTTCAAGAGAACAAAACTCAGGGGATGGAGACATGGCTCGGTGCTTAGGAGCATTGACTGCTCTTCCATGAGGACTCAGGTTCAATTCCCAGCACCCACATGACAGCTCACAACCATCTGTAATCCAAGATCTGACCCCCTTAATCAGATATGCTCGCAGGCTAAACACCAATCCACATAGAACAGAAATAATTTTTTTTAAAAAATGAATTCTGTAAGGATTTTAATTGAGAGAGAGAGAGAGAGAGAGAGAGAGAGAGAGAGAGAGGAAAGCTTTCCTTGCTAGTGTGGTTGATATGAGCTTAAAGCAAGGCACTAGCTTACCTCAGAGCCTGGAATGGAATACAGGCCTTTGAAATTTCATCTCAGAGCAACCTGGCAGTGCCAAAGCACGGGACAGCTTGGGGGTCCATGGAAACTCTGGGCTGTACCATACTCACGCTTCTGTGATATTTTTCTGATTTTCTCCCTCCCTTGAAAGGGCTATGGGGGCAGGGTTAGATCAGAGACCCAAGTGCACACCATGGAGCCTCGCCAGTTCTGTAACCTGGAGGAGCCTCAGAAAGCTCAGGGGTGGCACCAGACTCCTTCGGGCTCTCTATATGCCCCCTTTGTGTTACAGCCTTTAACTAACACCCTATTCCAGAGGCTATGAGCTCCGTCCAGACCTGCACAGTCGTACACCGGTGATAGCATAATCACCCAGTCACTAGAGCTAAACAATGCATAAAGCAGCTCGCTCCATAGCTGAAGGGTCCAGGCAATGTGTCCTTAAATCGGAGCACAAAAAGATGCTTCCTGGAGCCCGCCCCCTGAGCCCCACAGAGGCAAAGCCTCTCTCAAGTGGTAACCTAGAGCCCTGCTGTGGAACACCTCCCTTCTCCATACTAGCCTTGGCTGTCCTCAGCCATGCTAGGAGGTAGCTGTGACCTCTCAGCCATCAGGGTGCCTCCCCACACCACCTACCATGTGAGGGTGGCTGATGTCCCCTGTGCTGACTGCAATATTTTCATTCAGACACTAGAGACCCCACACAAATGTCCCTCGAGAACACACACCAGGAAGGTATTTAACTGACCTCCCAGGCCTCATGGTGAGAGAGCAGAGTTCTGCTCCCCCAACAGCTCAACCCTTTGGATCTGAGTTCTTAGCTCCAACTAAACTTGGTCTCCCCCAGTTCTTTTCCCCACAGCTCCTGCCTCAGGGGAGCATTTAGAATTCATGTCACTTGTTCTGCAGCAGAGCCTTGAGCTGTTTGGGAACCCCACAGGGGACCAGAAAATTGGCAAGACTCACACTTGTCTGTGCCGAGCCCACAGCTTTGTGCCTCACACATGTTTGCCCTTGGCCATGCCAGCTCTATAGGATTGACACTGACGTCATCTGTCGCCCCCGGTTTGTGTGCTAGAAGCTCTGGGTGGACATGTCAGAACCTCTAAAAGCCAGGCAGGGCCTAGCAGAGAGACTAGGAGGGGGAACTGTCCTTGGAGAGGCCAGCATTGCCTCAGGAACAGTGTGGCTGCCTCAGCCCACTCTTACCTCCTTCCTGTGTGGTGCTTTCTATACCCACATCTGTCATCTAGACACCACTCACCACAAGGCCCTCCCCAGCACCGCGCAGCTGACAGAGCCCTGCTCTCAAACCTGTGTAACTGTTAACTAACTAAACCTCTTTTCTTTATACATTCTCCAGATTCAGGTACTCCACTGTAGCAACACAAAACAGACTAACACACTGTATCCTCCGTTTGTTTGTTGTTGCTGGGATTTGCTTTATTTGTATCTGTGTGTGGCCGGGTATACGCATGCAAGTGCAGTACCCACAGAGTCCAGGAGAGGGCTTTGGAGCTCCTACAGCTGGAGTGACCAGTAGCAGCTGTGACCCATTTGATGTGGACGCCAGGAACTGCAAGATCAGTTTGTCCTGAACCATCTCCCCAGCCCCTATTCTTGCTTTGTAGTTAAGAAAACCAAGTTTAATAAAAATCCAATTGCATAAGGACACCCAGGCACCAAATCACCATGTCAGGACTTCTACCAACCAGGCCTGAGTATGTCGTCATGTTTCAACACGTCTCAACGCTGCTACATGACATAACATTCTTCTAGACACATTTACGTCTCCCTAGGCTTTAGGATCCTTGAATGTAGTGAATGGGTTTCTCTCTGGATTTAGTCTGGTGTGCATGGTAATCATGATTTACTGCTACCCACACATGCCCGGAAGGTTTGGTGTCCCTAGTCCTCAGAGCATGAGGACCCTAAGACTCATTCATCCACTCAGATCCTGGGAAAGTGCACCATATCCCTCCCATGCCTGGACCCACCTCTAGGCCCATGGTAGACTCTCCCATCCTGTCTTTGATACATTCCACAGCACAAGGGGTCTGCAGGGCAGAAGCACTGAGAGGACAGACAAGCTCCTAACTCACTCTTCCAGAGCAGACTCTGGAGCAAACTCGCAGAACTTCTGTCCAAGAAGCTGGGCTAGGGAGAGGCTCAGTATGAAGTGACCAAAACACACTACCGTTCTCTCAGACTACAGTCTAGTTGAGGAGCCTACTTGCTCTGACCCATCTGCTCATGGAATCACACCAACTGTGGCCTGACCCTTTCCCTACAAGCTTTAGAGCCTTCAGTCAGACAATTAAACACAAGCAGTTCCGCTAAGCACATCTCATAGACCAAGAAAAGAAGCCTGGTCCATCCGCTTGCATTCTGGAGACAGTGCACAAGCGCCACCTTGTGGTTATTTAGTAGATTGCATGCTCCCTGGCAGCCTGGAAGTTGGCACCATTGGAACAGGAAAGAGGAAGTCACATGGCTTCCAGTTCCTGGCTTTGATTGTTTATCAAGAAGCCCAAAGAAGAATGTTTCCTTGGTGTAAAACCCATCTCTGGGAACTAATGAGGAGCCTGCGTAATAACCCAGGCAGAAGCGCTGGAGTCAGAGCTGCCCAGGCTCAAGAGCTGGTGTGGCCATTTTCAATCTGTGCAGCTTTGATGGAACTATGTTCCTGGGTGGTGACTGTTTCTATAAAAATTAAAGGGGAAGCTTAACAGAGAATCTAGCCAAGATCAAAACCAGCGCACAGAGGGAATCACAGCCGAGAAATGGCCTCACAGGAAGGTCTGTGGATGAACTCTGGATCCACCAGTTACGTACACCTTGATAAAGCCAGGGCATTCTCTGTTTCATAAGGCAGATCACTCTGGTTTGCCTCAGAGAGGCGCAGTCAGTAAAGACTGGGAGGAGGAAGAGGATCAGAAGGAGGAGAACAGCTGGGTATGGTGACACATACTTCTTCCCCCAGCTTTGTAAGACTGAGGCAGGAGGATCACCAGGAGTTGAATACTAGCCTAGGAAAGATACTGAGATCTCAGGCTCAGGCCCCAGTAGAAGAAAAAAGGAAGGTCTGATTGTAGCAAAGAAGTGATCGTTACATTCCCTTTGCAGTTGCCAAGGAGGTTTTGCAAAACAAATAACCGAGTGAGGGTTCCGTGAAGTTACACAGTGTGACAAGTTGAAAGCCGGCAGGGGTCAGTGGGGGGCTTCTGTCTGGTGAGTTTCTTTTTATTTATTTGTTTATTTTTTAGTTTTTTTCTGTGTATGTCTTGATTTTTTTGTTTATTTTTTCCCTCCATCTTTATTAAATTGGGTATTTCTTATTTACATTTCAATTGTTATTCCCGGTTTCCAGGCCAACATCCCCCTAGCCCCTCCCCCTCCCCTTCTATATGGGTGTTCCCCTCCCCATCCTCCCCCCATTACCACCCTCCCCCCAACAATCACGTTCACTGGGGGTTCAGTCTTAGCAGGACCAAGGGCTTCCCCTTCCACTGGTGCCCTTACTAGTCTATTCATTGCTACCTATGAGGTTGGAGCCCAGGGTCAGTCCATGTATAGTCTTTGGGTAGTGGCTTAGTCCCTGGAGGTGAGTTTCAATATAAAACCAGCACAGGAGAAAGAACTGTGCAGGACAGGCGGTTGTTTTGTTTTTGCGCCCCTGACACAAGTTATACTCAGTCAGGGTTTTACCGCTGTGAAGAGACACCATCACCACAGCAACTCTTAGAAAGGACAACTTAACTGTGGCTGGCTTACAGGTTCAGAGGTTTAGTCCATGATCATCATGGCCGGAAGCACAGTGACCTGCAGGCAGGCATGGTGTGGGACGAGGAATCAAGAGTTCTACATCTGGACTGGCAGGCAGCAGGGAAATAAGGAGACACTAAGCCTGGCTTGAACATCTGGACTCCAACCCTGCCCCCATCTTTCCCCTACACCCATAACACACTTCCTCGAACAAGGCCACACCTACTTACTCATAGTGCCACACCCTATAAGCCTATGGGGGCCGTTTTCATTCAAAACTCCATAACTGGGAAGAGGAAACCTTGATACAGAAAATGTCATCATCAGATTGGCCCATGGGCAAGGCCGTGGGGGCAGTTTTCTTGATCAATGATTAATGTGGGAAGGCCTAGCCCACTGTGGGTGGTGCACTTGGGCAGATGGTTGTGGGTTCTGTCAGAAAACAGGCTGAACAAGCTATGAGGAGCAAGCCAGTAGGCAGCACCCGTCCATGGCTTCTGCTTTAGTGCCTGCCCTGACTCCCCTCAATGGCCTGTACCTCAGAATCTGGAAGTCAAGTAATCCCTTTCCTCCCCAAGTCGTGTTTGCTCACAGGGTTATGTTTATTACACTTTAGAAAGCAAACTTGGGGCTGGGGATTTAGCTCAGTGGTAGAGTGCTTACCTAGGAAGCGCAAGGCCCTGGGTTCGGTCCCCAGCTCCGAAAAAAAAGAACCAAAAAAAAAAAAAAAAAGAGTGGCTCTTAAGGGCTGGAGAGATGGCTCAGTGGTTAAGAGCACTGACTGCTCTTCCAGAGGTCCTGAGTTCAATACCCAGCAACCACATGGTGGCTCACAACCATCTGTAATGGGATCTGATGCCCTCTTCTGGTGTGTCTGAAGACAGCTACATTGTACTTATATGTAATAAATAAATAAATCTTTAAAAAAAAAAAAAGAAAGCAAACTTGGGCAGAAGTCCATCAGGAAGGTCAAATATAGATGAGGGCTGAGAGTTAGAAAATGATGCCTTCCGGGCACTCTATGTGTTAGTTAATTCTTTGCAGCCTGTGTGGCTACACGTCAGGTAATTTCTACAGAAATTACCTTCCAGTCAGTAAACCTATTTCCACACGTCTGTCCTAAAAGAGGAGAAACCTGTTTCGGTAAAAATAAAAAGGGGCAGAACCGTCCCTGATGGTCCAACTCTCGCTAGTTCCAGCTCCAGCAGGCCATTGGAACGAGCGCTAATTAACCTCAGGTTAGTATTTCTCCCAGCGGTTCTCTGATAGCCTCAAACTCTCTGGTTCCAGCTACCTGGCCAAGTCATGGTTCTACAAGTCCATCAGCCACTGGCCTATCGCGGCTCCCTGCCCACACTCCCAGCCACTGCCCCCTGGTAGTTAAAGTATAAACTCCCAGCTACCCCATAACATCAACAAACTATATAACCCAACAATCAGATTTATGTGTTAAAATCTCAATCCACAATTCACCCACAGGATAAATTCACTGCCAATTAATAAAGATAGAAACCGCCCACCTAGACAAGATGAAACTGACCCAGTCCACCTGGATCTGGATCGTCCTGCTCCGTTGTCTCCATCTTGAACTTTTCCCTGCCTACCCTTCCTTTTCATCCAATGATAGGCCGCGCCTTCTCCTGGACCCGCCTTGCTGCGTAATGACATCATCCTACACATCACTCTTTCTGTTTAATAAAAAAACAACTTTTTTTTTTTCATCAAATATAAGCTGGGTGCCACTATTACCATTAGAAAATCAGCTAGATGACTATATTTTCTCAAAGTTAATTAGTTTGGATAGGCTATGAGACTAATTAGTCTTCAACTCTGAGAAGGACCAAATATCTATAAACATAGGAAGCCTAACATGGCTTCCAGAACTGAGAGGTTGTAGAGACCACTCTCCACTAGCACAGTCCCCTATTAGCAACTCATGAGAGCAGTCTTCAGCCTTCTGGCCCAGGATCAACTGACAGACCTTTGAAATGCAGAAATCTAGAAGGGCTGATGATTCTGGCTCAGCTAAGATTATCAGTCGACCGTTCTGCATAATGTGTCCCTTTTTGGACCGTGTTAGTCTGTAGGTGAAACAGGCAGTTTTGTCCAGTGGCTGCCTAGTCACAAAGTATTACCTCCCCTGGAGGTAGAGATGCTCAATTTCTTCATTAAATCCGCCAAAGGGGAACTGTCTCAACAAAAGATAAATAACTTTAAATGTCATATTTTGTGGATTTCTGACGTTTTTGGAAATAGGAATCCCAGTCATGGAGACTAATGGCCGCTTGGAGGTGTTCCCATGGCGTTATTTACCATGAGGAGGAATAAATTTTCAGAAATAGTGTGAGGATGTTTGAACAGTCAGAAGGCGTATCATCACCTACCTGAAATGACAAATAACACATGTACATCTTTGTACACACACATACAACTACACACACACAACTACGCACATACATACACACAAAAACATACACGCACATACACACACACGCACACACACACAACTACACACATACACACACATACACACATACACACACTCACATACACACACTCACATACACACTCACATACACACACTCACATACACACACATATACACATACACACATACACACACTCACATACACACATATATACACATATACACATACACACATACACATACTCACATACACACACATATACACATACCACATACACACACTCACATACACACACATACACACACATACACACACACAACTACACACACACAACTACACACACACAAGTACACACACTACACACACAACTACGCACACGCACAACTACACACACTGCACACACACAACTACACACACGCACAACTACACACACTGCACACACACACACACACACACACACACACAACTACTCTGGCTACCTTTCATACTGCCAGAAGGTGCTATGAAGGCTGCTAGAGGAAAATTGACAGCAACGGCCTTCCTCGGCTGCGGGTACTGACCTGTCAAGCAAGGTGTTCCCGCTAGTGTGGGAGGCCTGATAGAGTCAGCCAGCCACTTTCCGATAGGACTTGTAACTGTGCCACAGGAGGGAACCACACCCAGTATGCAAACCTGTGGCTCGGAGGGTCACGGGGAAGCTGCTCCTGCTGTTTTGCTTAATGAAGTGTCTGCTGATTGGCCTTTTAGATACTCAGTGTACGCCCGTGAACTAGTGCTGTCACCAGCATTGGCCAGGAGAGCTCCTCTCTGAGGTAGGCAGCAGTTACTACAGTCTTATACCTGGTCAGTGTTGTGAGTAAATGACTGTTGGATGTTTAGCCCCTCATTAAATGAGGGGTCTATATCACCCCCTTCCCGGCTCACAGAGCATCACGGAAGAAAGGATGGGAAGACTGTAGGCGCTGAGGGACCGGATGGAGTCACCACCGGATGGAATGTTGTCTTCCAGGCATTGATGAGCTCACAGCAGCAGCAGTGAACTGCTCCTGGCCTGTACAAAGCTGGGCCCATACAGTCAGTCACCAAGCCCATCTCCCCCAGAGGATTTACAGGCTATTAATGGCTCCTGGGAGAGGGAGGTTTTCTTCAGTGGTGTAGCTGCTGGCAAGTTGCTCCCTATACGATTATCCTGTATACTGGCTGGTTTTGTGTGTCAACTTGACACGAGCTGGCGTTAGCACAGAGAAAGGAGCCTCCCTTGAGGAAATGCCTTCATGAGACCCAGCTGTAAGGCATTTTCTCAGTTAGTGATCAAGCAGGAAGGACCCAGCCCCTTGTGGGTGGGGCCATTCCTGGTCTGGTGGTCTTGGGTTCTATAAGAAAGCAGGCTGAGCAAGCCAGGGGAAGCAAGCCAGTAAGTAACATCCCTCCATGGCCTCTGCATCAGCTCCTGCTTCCTGACCTGCTTGAGTTCCAGTCCTGACTTCCTTTGGTGATGAACAGCAATGTGGAAGTGTGAGCTGAATAAACCCTTCCCTCCCCAGCTTGCTTCTTGGTCATGATGTTTGTGCAGGAATAGAAACCCTGACTAGGACACCTGTAAGCAACCCTAATTAAATTCATTACAATCGTTAAAATGAACCCTGGAATGAAGGTAGACCATGGTCTTTTTGGGAAGAGGCACAGATGACTCTAGAAAAGAGGTGTAGTGACGAGGGGTGGGTGTGATCTTCAGCCTTAATAAAAGTACAATACAGTGCTTCTTCCCATACTAGGAGCATTTAAACCCGGAGAGCTGAACTACACCATCAGGAGACTGTAGCTGTTGAGACAAATCTGAGTTTCTAGCGAGGCATTCAGATTTTCAGTGAAAGTCACACATCAAGTAACAATGGGCAGTCCTCAGACCTGTGCCATTAGGTGATTTCCTCACCGTACGAACATCATACAGCGTATTTACACAAAAATAGCCCACGGCGTTGCTAAATGATGCAATCTTAAGAGATGACGTGCATTCAACCCATTGGTAATTACAGCATCGTCACACAAGGTGTGAGTGTATTTGGGATATAAAACTTACATACATAATAATTTATTAGAAGAAGAAATGTGGGGCTGGAGAGATGGCTCAGCAGTTAAGAGCACTGCCTGCTCTTCCAGAGGTCCTGAGTTCAATTCCCAGCAACCACATGGTGGCTCACAACCATCTGTAATGGGATCCGATGCCCTCTTCTGGTGTGTCTGAGGACAGCAACAGTGTACTCATATACATAAAATAAATAAATAATTCTGAAGAAACATTTCTTTAAAGTTTTTTTTATGTGTATGAGTGTTTACCTGAGTGTATGTGTGTAGCACGTGCCCACTTGGTACCCAAGGAAGTCAGAAGAGGATGTCAGAGCTCCTGGAACTGGAATTAAAGATGGTTGTAAGCCTCCATGGGGGTACTGAGAACCAAACCTAGGTCCTTTGCAAGGGCAGTCAGTGCTCTTAGCCGCTGAGCCATCTCTCTAGCCTCAACAATTTAATGTTTTTATTGTGGGCTGCATTTTAAGTTTGTGTAATCCTTGGGCCATTTAAATTGGCACCTTTTAATAAATCATTTTACAGATGAGTAAGCTGTGGGTTGGAAGAATCTATAACTTTTTGGTGAAAATGGCAGAGAAAAGATTTGAACTAGCCATGTCAATCAGAAATCCATAGGCAAGCACACTCCCTCACCTTTTGTGGTGGTTTGAATATGCTTGGCCCAGGGAATGGCACTCTTTGGAGGTGTGGCCTTGTTGTGGTGGGCGTGGCCTTGATGTGGTGGGCGTGGCCTTGTTGGGTTAGGTGTGTCACTGTGGGTGTGGGTTTTAAGACCCTTATCCTAGCTGTCTGGAAGTCAGTCTTCTCCTAGCAGCCTTCAGATAAAGATGTAGAACTCTCAGTTCCTCCTGCACTATGCCTGCCTGGATGCTGCCATGTTCCCTCCTTGAAGATCACGAATTGAACCTCTGAACCTGTAAGCCAGCCCCAATTGAATCTTGTCCATTATAAGACTTGTCTTGGTCATGGTGTCTGCTCACAGCAGTAAAACCCTAACTAAGACACCCTTCTTAGAGAAGGGTGAAGACACTGGGGAGGGCCTCCTGAATTCCGGGCACAGGTTGGTGCCATGAGTCCACGTTAGCTGTTGGATTCCCACCGTTTACCTTTATCTCTGTGATCATCCGTCTTCCTCAAGAAGATTGAGGTGTGGCTCAGCCAGGGAGCCCTGCTTAGTCAGAGCTGAGGGCAAGGAGTTGGCAAGGGTATGGGAGGCTTTGATGGACAGGTAGAGGGTAATGTGTGCTCTAAAATGGCGAGGGGGAGTGGGGAGGACAGAAATAAATCTCTCTCAACCACTGCCACTCCCTTTTGTTCTCGGACAAACACTACTCACTATGGTTTCCTGAGCCAGCAGCTCAGGTCTCAGGGGAGCAAGGCTCAGACAGTCCGAGCTTCAACAAGCAGGGCCCAGGAGCAGATTGGTAGGTCTCTAGCAGTATCAGTAGCAGAATGGGTTAATGTAGTTCTCACCAGCCCTGGCTGATTCCCACTAAGGTGAGTGTTATAAAGGCAGTGTGAGCGCCCCACCACCACCCTGTGCCCAGTCCTCTGATTTGCCAGGTGATCATCATCACGTGAGCTTCTAAACATTCCCACCACTGTGATGGCCTCCCCAGACACATGCTAGTGGACCTCTAGAATTGTTAGTCAGATAAACTATATAAACTCTGTGTGTGTGTGTGTGTGTGTGTGTGTGTGTGTGTGTGTGTGTGTGTGTGTACCCAGCCTTCCCAGCCCTATGCATTTTATTATAGCAACAAAAGGGGGGATAATAGACTCCCTGTGATTGTCTCATTTCACTTAATGAGAGGTCTTAAATCCCAGCACTATTAATCCATTTTATAGAGTATGACATTTGTTGAATAGGAAGCCCAAGCAAGCTACACACAGAAGAAAGATCCTCCCTACCCATCAAAGGAAGCGTCCTTCTGAGGCAAGCAATCTTCACTCCCAGGGCACTGAACCTGGACTACCTTCTGAACACTGGAGACAGAGGAGACTGGGATGGGGTACAGCACTAGGCTTTGGGGACCTAAGACTCAGAACAGTAGCAACACAGCTGGTGGGAGACAACAGCCCAGCGCCCTACTAATTGTCCCCCGTTTCGGTGTCCAGTTAAGAACTCAGAAGAAACCAATCTTTGTGCCTTTTCATGGTTAAAATTCTACATGGAACTGAAACCTCAAAGCAGCCACCAAGCCCGCCTTTGTTGGGTTCCTAGGCAATCCAGATGCCACATCTCAGCACCGAGCGCTAAGACAGAAAGCGCTCGGCCATTCAAAGGGGAGCTGACTGAACAAGAGCCCTTGTTCTCCTTCTCGGGTGCTGCAGTCCTGGCAATTTCAGACTCACTTTTAATCTCCGGAAGGAACGTTGTACGAACACACACACACACACACACACACACACACACACACACACACTTCCTCTACACCACGGTCCTGCTCCTACCGATGGAAGAATTTCATGAATGACTAAGCAGTCGCTGTTGTCATTCTAGGAGTAGCAACTTGGCTTTTGGACCCTCAAGCTCCAGATTTCTCTTTAAAAGATAAACACGTTCAGACATGTGCGTGTGCACACACACATGCATGCATACACATACACACAATAATAATATGTGGTATTAATTTTATGATTGTATTATATTTTATAATATAAAATTATATTATAATATATACTACATTATCATATATTGTCATATTATATTATTAATATTATAATACCAATACTTATCAATATACATATAATATATAGTAATATACTATTAATTATATATAATTAGAGTGGCTAGGAAGACACAATGTCAACCTCTGGCACCCATGTGCACACACACACACACACATACACACACACACACACGTATGCACACATACATACAGAGAAAAGAAAGGAACAGAAACTAAAGGCTCCTCTCTGGACAGTGTTTCTTCCCTGGAGAAATGAAAACTCCCTCTGAGGACAAGAGATGGGCAGTGGCCCAGAACTGGCTCTGTTAGGAATGAAGCCCATTCACTGATGAACCAGGTCTATACCCACAAGCCCCCGTTTCCCTCTCTTCTCACCAGGGACTCATTGACCACTGCCTTGGAAACAGTGGAGTCCTCTGAGTTTATTTATCAGCTTGGTTCTCTGTCTTGCAGCTACAATGGAAATTATTGTCCCCAAATTAGCAACCTTTTGGGTAGCCGCTGAACTAGACTGCTGGCCCCACATGTCTTTAACCTGTCTTTGGCTCAGCTTTCTCCTGCACTCTGGACAGGGCAATGTGTGGGTTTATCTTCCCTGCCACACAGATTATGATGTCCCAAGTGTGGGGACGAGCAGATGTCCCCGGTGTGGAGAGGGCAGGTACCTTAGTCCCAGTTTATTTTTTCTAGTTATTTTAAATAGCAAACATCTGGGAAGGAGGTGCCACAAAGGCCTTTCACTCACCCTTGGTGACAAGTTGGTAGAAACTCTACAAATGGCCACACTTTGTCAAAAGTGTTTGCATATACAATCTGACCCAGAAACCCTGCCTCTACCGTGACATACGTATGCATGTAAGAAGAAATATGAACAGTCATTGTAAAGTTACAATACCAACAGATGGATGGCTCCTAGCTAAATGAACAAATCAACCAGTGGGTGACTTTCACCCCATGGGAAATTATTCAGCCACTAAAATGTGAGGTCTTAGCTATTCAGACCCAGAGAGAGGCTCCAGTCATCTGAGTGAGGTATGGGCTATCTGTGGTGTGGAACAGCAGAATCCTGGTAGGAAAAAATAGATGAATAGATTCCTCAGGCAGGTCAATAGAGAGAAAAGTCAAACATATTTTGGGGTGAGCGCTTCCAGTGTCTGAGTGCCCATTACAACGTCTTGTGAGCCAGTTGCTTTTTAAGTAGTTGGTAGTTCGAGATCAGCCACAGAGAATTTACTCCATGGAAAACGAGAAACATGACAAGCGCGGGGAAGCTGCTCTGGCCCCAGAGTCAGATGTACACGTGTGCAAATACAGCTCAGGAAACTACATAAAAGTGTGGGCAAACTTAAAGAAAGCCAAGCAAGGCTCTCTCGAACCGGGCGGCCTCATCCGCGAACAACGCAGAACAACGCAGCAATGGCCAAGGCTCGGGACCTGCGCGGCAAGAAGGAGGAGGAGCTGTGAAACAACTGGATGATCTGAAGGTTGGAACTGTCCCAGCTTCGCGTGGCCAAAGTGACAGGCAGCGCCGCGTCCAAGCTCTCCAAGAGACGAGTCGTACGCAAATCCATCGCCCGTGTCCTCACTGTCATTAATGAGACTCAAAAGGAAAACCTCAGGAAATTCTACAAGGGAAAGAAGTACAAGCCCCTGGACCTGCGACCCGAGAAGACGAGAGCCATGCGCCGCCGGCTCACCAAGCATGAAGAGAAGCTGAAGACCAAGAAGCAGCAGCAGAAGGAGCGGCTGTACCCACTGCGCAAGTGCGCAGTCAAGGCCTGAGACGACGACAATAACAATAAAGTCCAAAACTGACGAGGAAAAAAAAAAAAAAAGCCAAGCAAGAGGCCGGAGAGATGGCTCAGCGGTTAAGAGCACTGACTGCTCTTCCGCAGGTCCTGAGTTTAATTCCTAGCCAACTACATCTCATAGCCACCTATAATGGGATCCGTTGCCCTCTTCTGGTGTGTCAGACAGGGACCGTGTACTCATATACATAATATAAATAAATCCAAAAAAAAAAAAAGAAAAGAAAAGAAAAGAAAAGAAAACCAAACAGGGTAATTTAGCATCCACAGGAGCAAGAACAGGGTATGACCACTAAATGAGAACCACACAGCCAAGACTGAGGAAAACGCAGGTGGTGCAGGGAAGGAAATGACCTGTCCCTCTTTTTCCTGCCTACGTAGAGACACATTGTGAGTTGAGATGAAGCGCAAACGCTTAGGAATGGAATTCGACTGTGGGTCTCAGACTCTGGGGACTGCAGAATGTAGATGTGCCTATTCTGTCAGCAAAATAAATAAATTACTTTCAACATGCCAGGTTTACCATAAAAGTTCCTTCTGTAAGACCGGAACCCTGAGCCACACATAGCCCTCCAAAATTTCTCAGCCCCTCCTGACCCACAGAAGCACAGGTCCAGGAGGAAAAGCCAGGGCTACAAACAGATGGTGATTCCATTTTCTTTTTGTATTGTTTTCCTCTTTAAAAAAAAAATACTAAAATGAGGGGCTGGAGAGGTGGCTCAGTGGTTAAGAGCACTGGCTGCTCCAGGGCATCCATGTTTACATGACGGCTCAACCATCTGTGTAACTCCAGTTCCAATGATCCAACGCCCTCTTCTGGCCCCCATAGGTACTGCACACATATGGCACACAGACCATGAGATATTCATAAATATATATATTTATGTATATATATGTAAAAAAAGAAAACTCACTAAGTTGAATAGGGGATATATACAGTTAATTTTAAAAATAAAAATAAAAAACATAAAATACAATCCCAGAATCAAAAGATTAATTTAATTTTTACAATAAAAATTAAAAAGGGGGTGGGGGAGAGATGAAAATAACCATAAGTTACCACAATAAACCACTCCCTCCCACCTGTCCCTGCCCTCTTCTTCATCCTGACATCTCTTTCTTTTTTTTTTATCTTTATTAACTTGAGTATTTCTTATTTACATTTCGATTGTCATTCCCTTTCCCGGTTACAGGGCCAACATCCTCCAAACCCCTCCCCCTCCCCCTCTATATGGGTGTTCCCCTCCCCATCCTCCCCCCATTACCACCCTCCCCCCAACAATCACATTCACTGGGGGTTCAGTCTTGGCAGGACAAGGGCTTCCCCTTCCACTGGTGCTCTTACTAGGCTATTCATTGCTACCTATGAGGTCAGAGTCCAGGGTCAGTCCATGTATAGTCTTTGGGTAGTGGCTTAGTCCCTGGAAGCTCTGGTTGCTTTGCATTGTTGTACATATGGGGTCTCGAGCCCCTTCAAGCTCTTCCAGTCCTTTCTCTGATTCCTTCAACGGGGGTCCTATTCTCAGTTCAGTGGTTTGCTGCTGGCATTCGCCTATGTATTTGCTGTATTCTGGCTGTGTCTCTCAGGAGACATCTACATCCGGCTCCTGTCGGCCTGCACTTCTTTGCTTCATCCATCTTATCTAATTGGGTGGCTGTATATGTATGGGCCATATGTGGGGCAGGCTCTGAATGGGTGTTCCTTCTTTTCTTATACACATCTCAACTCCCTAGGGCACAGACAAGCAAGCTCCCTACCCAGGTTATAGCCTTTCTTCTTCTGATACAATGTAACACGCTGTGGAGAATAACCCACAGCCTGGTTTTTGCCTCTCCAGATCCCTCGGAGAACTTTCGGTATCAGAAGCTGGACCACAGGCTCGTTGTTTCTGTCGTGACCGCAGGCTTCCCCTTCTGTGGGTTAGCATGCTCTTCTCCACCATTCCTCCCTGCACGGCGGCTGCCCTTGATCCTTCCTACATTCCACAGTAGAGAATAGCTTGGACCTGTGGCATTTCCGTTAAGGAGAAAAAGCGCCCACTTTCTTCTTTGAGTTCTCTCTTACTCAGATTTTGCCTGCCGTTCTGTTGGAATCTATACGACCTTTTCAGGCCACACTCTTCACTTCTCCCATACTTTGCTTCCAGGGAGGCCGGTAGAATGTAGCCCAGACTCCCGAATCACCTAAACCACCACGCCAGGCAGAGTCATCCATCTTCCCGAAGGCTCTTCCGGCAATACTCCACCCCTCAGCCTACTCCTTGCACCTCAGTTTAGCACCTCAGTGCCATGGGATAGGTGACACCTTTCTTTCCCAAGGCAGGCAACAGTCATACTCTATTTCACCGAAAGGTGGCGCTGCTTTCCACCTCTGCTCAGCTAAGACCTCAATCCCCATTGGAAGCCTGTTCTGAGAAACACAGGAGGGTAGGGTGTGGCCCTAAAAATGACTTCATTTATAAGGGGTTTCCAGTGCTCTCTGAATCCTCCCAATCGCCTAAGGCAAAACTACAATTTCCCCTCTGTTCTGTAAAGCTTTCTTGTATATTTAGAGGCAGAACACTGGAGAGAGGAGCTTAGCCTCTGGCTTGACAATTGGCCCCAACTTTCTGACCCTATGGAGTTCTTTCGAGGGCTAAGGGCTAGTTCTCATGCACTGGGCACCAGCGAAGTGCTCAATGGTTATCCGGTACTGTTTGCTATGTATATGTGTATCCAATGTTGTCAATACCTCACTCGAAAGTAGACATAAGACTTCAGCGTTTTATCCATGGCAACCCATCCCTGCTCCAGAGTCTGCATTTGCAGCTTTTCTTCCTGCCATCCCCACTACAGGAAGTTTCAACTGGTCTGCTACATGGGGACCACACTGTTAGGTTTCCACACTTGAGTTCTGCTTCCCAGGAAGGCCGCCAGACACGTGAGGATACAAATACCTCTCCCACCCAGCCGTCGCTTCCCCAGTGCCAGGCCTCAGCAGCACTTGTGGAACTGTCCATGTGTTCTGGGCACAGCCAACTCAGAAGCACACAGCTTTACCCTTGGAGAATGGAGACCTCATGCAGGATCTGCCCCCTTCTTTAGCCAGGGTTTCCTTGGAACCCAGAAGGCTGGGATGTAAGACAAAAGGCTGCATCATTGATATTTAAAGTACATGCAAATCAATGTCTAAATGCGAGCAGCCCTTAAGCAGCCCTTAAGTGGCAACACTGTTGCAGACTTGGGAGCGATGGGTTGATAGGTGACATGTGCTGGTTACTTTGGGGTTGCTTTGTTTTCTTTCTTGGACATCTGTACAAGACACCTCATTTAAAGAATTGCCTCGGGGCTGGGGATTTAGCTCAGTGGTAGAGCGCTTACCTAGGAAGCACAAGGCCCTGGGTTCGGTCCCCAGCTCCGAAAAAAAGAACCAAAAAAAAAAAAAAAAAAAAGAATTGCCTCTATCAGATTGACTTGTAGACAAATCTGTATGATCAATGAAGAGCTGGATAGTGGCGGTACCATAGAGAGAGACCCTGCCTTAAGAAACTGAAAAAGGAAAAAAAAATGTAATTTAGAGGGCTCAGCCCACTATGGGTGGTACCATCCCCCAGGCAAGGTGGCCCTGGGCTAAGTAAGAAAGATGGGTGAGCTAGCCAGAGGGAGCAAGTCAGTAAGCCTCCTCCATGACCTCTGCTTCAGTTCCTGCCTCTAGCCTCCTGCCTTGACTTCCTTAGGTGACAGGTTGTGACCTGAGAGTTCTAAGATGAAATTAACCCTTTCCTCCCCTTCCCTCACCCAAGTAACTTTTGGTTGGGGTTTATCACAGCAGCAGAGAAGCCAGCTGGGACAATATGCTAAAGAAAGGACTGTGTCCTGTGGAACTTTCACTGGCAAGGCAGACGGGAAGCAGGCAGAGGGATACATGCGGAAAGTGCTAACAGCTGACAGCTGATGGGAAGGTTATGTATCAGACTGACCATGTAGTCAATAGGATAGCATTGTCCTAGATCTCTGGGAGATCCTTTGAATGGGAGTCAGAGGGTAAAGGGAGCCAGTGTAGTTTGACACAGCAGTCTGGGTAAGCGGATGGGCAAGTACAAGGCTCTAAGAAGTGGCAAAGGCGTCATGCAGGTCAGCGTTGTTGGGCACAAATGCAGAAGATAGAAGGACCCAGGAGGTTGGGGTGCTCCAGACTTCTTGGACACAGTTATAACAGATGAGCATAGATAGGGGTGGTTCATCCTAAACGCATGGGACTCTTTCTAAGGGATTTCAGAAGGGGAGTTAAGGCATCATTCATCCAGAAGAACAAATGGACAGATGGATGGAAGGATGGAATATTGAATAAACACTATCGAGTCAACCAGCATTAGCAACCAGGACCTCTTAGTACCCAGGCCATGCTGTGTTCTGCAAGGACATGGGGACTGGAAGCCCAGATAGCCCACAAACTTCAGGGTCCCAGACAATGCCCCGTCCACCTGCTTTAGCTCTCTGTTCCGCTCAGACCCTCTCTCACTGTGTGAACAGGGGACAAGATTAGAAAGGAGAGGGTCTAGATGTCACAGGGCCAGGTAATTCCTCCAGCTTGGGGAAGGCAGTACTGAACCCATATAAACCTAGGGTTCTCCCCACCCCCTTCCTCCCACCCCTACTCTCTGCTTTTGATATCTAGAGCTTAAAACCAGAGGTGAGAAGGATCTTGTGGTTGTTTGAGTAAGAATGGCCCCGTAGTAGGTTGATGTATTTGAAAGCTTGGGGAGTGGCACTATTTGAAAGGATTAGAAGGTATGGCCTTGTTGGAGAAAGTGGAAGGGGCTTTGAGTTTTCAAAAACCCAAGCGAGGCCCAGTGACTCTCTCCTCCTGCCACCTTCAGATTCAGATGTAGAACTCTCAGCTACTGTGTCTGCCTGCACATCCCTGTGCAGGAACACCGTGATGATGATGGACTAAACCTCTGGAACCGTAAGCCAACCCCAGGGAAATGCTTTCTTCTGTAAGAGTGGCCACGGTCATGGTGTCCCTTCACAGCAGTGGAACAGTGACTAAGACAGACTGTCTGGATGAAAAGCAAAACCTGGACCCCTCAGTTCCCACCGGGAAATCAAGAATGGAGACCAACTCCAAACTCAGCAGTGTTCTTGGTGGGACCAAGGCACAGTCCTTCCCTGAAGAACATCGCCTACCTCCACAGCAGGGACCAGTGCTCTCCCACACAGTCTGGGGCCAAGGGTTCTGTTCCCCACCCCAGCCCCAGCATCTAGACAGACCCAGCTGTTTCTTAGACGCAGAAAAGAAGTAAAAGGTGGGTAAGACCTTAAGCCAGAAAATTCCACTTCTACCTCAGCTCTACCATTGGCTGGTCCTGCAACTCTGAACACATGATTTAACCTTCCTGATCCTGTCTCTTCATGTTTAGAAGACAGGTAAAGAAAGGGCTGAAGATACGGCTCAGCTTTTAAAGAGGATCCGTGTTCAGTTCCCAGCACCCATGTCAGGGTGTTCACAAGCACCTGTAACTCCAGCCCTAGGGCACCCGACACCCTCTTCTAGCCTACTCTGCTACCTGTAGGTATGAGCTCATGGACCACATGGACTTGTAGTTTTGGGGTCTCTATTGCTGTGATGAAACACCGTGATCAAGAAGCAAGTTGGGGAGGGAAGGGTTTACTCAGCTCACACATTCACATTGCTGCTCATCATTGAAGGAAGTCAGGACAGGAACTCACACAGGGCAGGAAGGAGCCTGGAGGCAGGAGCTGATGCAGAGGCCATGGAGGGATGTTACTTACTGGCTTGCTCCTCATGGCTTGCTCAGCTTGCTTTCTTACAGAATCCCAGGACCACCAGCCCAGGGACGGCTCCACCCACAACGGGTTGCACCCTCCCCCGTAAATCACTGATTAAGAAAAGGACCCATAGCCAGCTCTTAGGGAGACAGTTTCTCAATTGAGGTTCCCTTCTTTCAGTTAACCCTAGCGTGGGTCAAGGTGACATAAAACTAGCCGGCACAGAGGCCCACGTGCACGTAACTAAAAGTGAATCTTACGTGGCAGACTAAAAGATGGAATTCTCGAGGTTGCAAATGAGGGTACAGCTCCCCTGGAAATGACTGCCCAGTAGTGGCACTCCTGTCAGTATGGGAGATGATGATGATGATGGTGGTGGTGGTGATGGTGGTGGTGGTGGTGGTGGTGGTGATGGTGATGGTGATGATGATGGTGGTGGTGATGATGATGGTGGTGGTGGTGGTGATGATGATGGTGGTGGTGGTGGTGATGATGATGGTGGTGGTGGTGATGGTGGTGGTGGTGATGGTGATGATGATGGTGGTGGTGATGATGATGGTGGTGGTGGTGATGGTGGTGGTGGTAGTGGTGGTGATGGTGGTGGTGGTGGTGGTAGGGGTGGTGGTGGTGATGATGATGATGGTGGTGGTGGTAGTGGTGGTGATGGTGGTGGTGGTGGTGGTGGTGATGATGATGATGGTGGTGGTGGTGATGATGGTGGTGGTGATGATGATGGTGATGATGATGGTGGTGGTGGTGGTGGTGATGGTGATGATGATGATGGTGGTGGTGGTGATGATGGTGGTGGTGATGATGATGGCGATGATGATGGTGGTGGTGGTGGTGGTGATGATGATGATGATGATGATGATGATGATGATGACGACGACAATGATGACAGTAGCACAGAGCCGAGATAAGGGACTGACAGTGAGCATGCTGGACCAGTGCTCTCGTGCCAGCGGGCACGTGAGGCAAACACGCTGAAGCAATCAGGTAGCCTGGGCTGACTTAGAAGGATTTCCATTTTTCTAAACATACTTCTGCCTAGTCTTCAAGCCAGCTTTAAAAAAAAAAAAAAAAAAAAAAAGCTGGGTTTCCCACTGGGTTCCCACCACCCCTACCCCCCCCTCGCTCCAGATGCAAGAGAGCCACCACCCAGGTCCCACAGCAGGACACTTGCTCACTTGGTGGGGACAGGTGTTGAGGTAAGAAGCTTGTGGCTTTGAGCTGTGGGGAGCTGGGTGCTATCACCGAGGCAACCCCTCCCCACTCTCAGAGTCCCCAGAGGAGCCTGACGGTGTCCAGGGGAGTATCATGTGCCAGGCCCTTGGCGCTGCTTGATGATAATTTACCTGTGACCTTTGCAGTGATCTGAGGAGTCACCAGGACCTTCGATCTGATCTGTGCTTACCCAGGTCCCACAGCCCCCCCTCCCCTCCCCAGTGGGGGGGTAATTAGGGACTCCTCCACCTAGGATGGCAACACCTCCATTTCCACCCCACCCTCTCTATCTCCTCAAGTTACTCAAGCTACCGCAGAGTGTGGGAATAAAAACCCACCCAGCGAGCCTTCTCCCAGCAGTGGCTGAGCACATAGAAGAGTGCCCAGGGTTGTGGTACTAATCTGTGGGTACTCTCAGGTTACAAGGCTTAGACGCCCCCATTCCCTCCTCCTCTCAAGATGGGGAAGGACTGTTGGGGGGATATACATGAACCCCACTCATGTATGAACACCAGTGTGAGGGGCTGACAGCACGAAAGGGGGAGGAATGGGTCTCACCCATGGGTGATATGGATTTGCTTAATCGATAGTTCCCTTTAGAGGGAATTCAGGCTCCAGATCACGGATACGGTCTCCCCACCATTGGATGTCCTTGTTACTCTTAATACAGGTCATGTTTGAGCCCCTGGGGCTCCTCTACTGCATCTCTACTGTGTGTGTGTGTGTGTGTGTGTGTGTGTGTGTGTGTGTGTGTGTGTGTGTCCCATGGTGGGAAGGTAAGATGCACTTAGACTGATAGAGAATAAAGTGCTTTTCTGTTTGTGTACAACATTGTTCAAATTCTTTCCCAGGGAGAGACTTAAAGAACGTCTGTGCCTCCCTCTACGGTCTCAAGAAACTGAGGGCGAAATCTACTGAAGTAGTCTATCGGGCTTCCTCACTGAGCATAGGTGACAGGTTGCCTACAGGGGTGCAGGAGGTGCAGGAGCTCCCCCTTTGGAAAAGAAGTCAACCCAGCAGGAATGATGGCTTTCCTGTATCTCGTGGATGTGTCCTCTCTCCTAGCCTTCCCCACACTACTCTATCTATCCCCAAGGTCATCTGTAATCAAAGTAGAGTTGCCTAGGGCAGGTGGGTGGGAGTAACCGGACACTCAGGTGAGGGTACCATAGCCCTCCCCCTCTAATGAGGGGGTGTGACTGTCAACAAGCCCACCTGGGATAACCCTTTTGTAAGAGAGGTGCAGCTGAAATCCCCAGGCTGCCCATGGCTGGGCTCGGAGGGTGGACCCCACAGTGCCCAAGGCGGCAGCCTTCCTTCACACTCACTGGGGGCTTTCCCCACTTTCCTGGATTTTTCTTGTGACTTCCCCCCTCTCTCCAGCCCCCACCTGCCTGAGGCCCAGGCTGCTTGTCACATGGCCCCTGCTTTTCTTTTTATATCCAGCAAACTCTGTCTATCATGGCCCCAATTAGCATCAGGGACGCAGTGAAGAGAATTCTAAGCATTGTTGCTAAGTGAGCGGTTGGTCCCTGAGGCAGGGGAAGTGGCCACCCCACTCAGCCAATGAAGATTTCTTACGCCCCCCCAACCCCCCCCCCCGTCCCAGCGCAACTCTGTGATCTGGTGCTGTGGAACTGCACCCACTCTTGAGGCTCCAGGGTCAGGCTCATCCAGGACGGTGTCCTCCCCCGCATCGGACAGTCCTCCCTCCAACCCCTGCCCCCACCTCCCCTTCAGATGCAAAGCGGACATATGGCTAGTCTCCATCTTTGGGGGAGGTTCTGTCTAAAGTCGTCCCAAAGATTCAGATTGTATGACAAATCACGTTCTAGACTATCGTGGCGAGAAAGCCGCTGGGCACTTGCATCATTAACCCCAGACAACAGCTTCATTAGACTGAAAGGGAAGTTTGCCCCAGTGCAAGCGCCGCCACTGACCTGGGCCTCTCTCTTCTCCATTGTCTGTGGGCGCCACGGCTCGCGTCTTCATACCATATGGTCCATTTGAGCACCCCACACTGCCTTCCTGGGGAAACAGGCATACTGAGAAACACTAAGGTAACCAGCGGCCTGCCTCCTCAGTCCAGGGGCGAGCTTGCCACGGAATGAGGTAGAACTGGATGAGAAGATGGGGACCAGGGGTCTCAGGCGGGCCTGAGTGCACATCTACTGCACTTGGAAGCTCCTCTAAGATTCCTGGACTCCAGACATTTCTCCCCCACCCAAGAAAAGTCGACTAAGCAGAACTGCCAAAACCTGAAAACCAGGGTATCCCTTTGGAAATATTCAGGAATCTGATTTAAAGGGGAAATGTGGGAGCGAGACCAGAGACCTGCTTTTGTTCCTAGCTCCTCCACCATCTCCATGAAGCTTTGCTCCAGAAAGCCTCTAGGACCTGATTTCCCCAAGAGGAAGGAGTCTTATGCAGCCCTGCACAGAGAGCCGGGAGCCATCAGAGGGCACCCTCGAAACTTTGGGATCCAGAAAACCGGCCTACAGGGACCTCGCTGACGTTTCTTTAAGAGTAAGGAAGAAAGCCGGCCAGTCCTGGTGTGGTGCTTGGTTGGGCTGGCCAGCCCGGAGGATTAGGGCCAGGATTAACATTTTAAACTCCGCCAGGCTCCCTGACTCAAAGATCTCGCTCGCTAATCGTATTACTATCCCTCGGATTATTGCCTTACTCTTGGCACAACAGACTCTAAAATCAAATTGATTAAAGTCCCCTCCTGTTTTCTCTTATCTCCTTTGGTGTGTAGGGAGGGACCTGGGTTTCCGAAGGAGCGGACTTTGAAAGTCCGATCTCACTTCGTATTCGCCTCCTTCCCCCTCCCCTTTCCACGCCAGACTACGGTGAGAAAAAGGAACGACACGGTATCTTTAGTCCCGCCCACGTCAACTCCTAATTCCCGGTCATTTATCCCATATTAAAACTTCTTTAAGTAAGAATGGACCAGCGTCAGCACCTGCTATGCAAATGTGGCCAAATCCAGCAGGGCCGCCGGGCGTGCGCCATTCAGCGCTCCCGGAGGCGCCGCGCGGCCCTTCAAATGCAGACGCGCGGGTCCCGACAGATTGCGGGGGGAGGGGGGGACGGGGACGGGGACAGGGCGGGGCGGGGCGGGGCTGCGAGAGGGGCTGGCTAGCTGGAGCCCCCTCCAAACTCCTCTCCCCTGAGGCTTTCTTCCCTTACACACTCTCCCCCACCTACCTTTACTGTTTTCTCCCTCTGACGCCATGGTCGCTATGCCTTGGTGTCCCCGGAATTCATCCTTGAGCCTCAGTCTAAATCTAGTCAGCCTCTCTAGTGCGGGCGTGGTGTGGCCGCGCCCAGGATGGGACAGAGTGGGACAAGGTCGCCTCTCAGTCCCAGCCCGCGCCAGCGTCTCCGCAGCACGCTCCCCTCCGCAGGGAGGCCGTGCTGTGGGATAACAAGGATTAGCGTGTTGGGGACCATTGAAGCCTGCCCGGTCCTCACGTGGCTACAGGCTCAGTCACCTCTCGTGCGGCTCTAATCTGCTCACGAGAGGAGCCTGATCGCCCGCACCGGGGCCGCGTGCTTGACCAGGCGCGGGGTCAGTTTGCGCGTTCCGGCTCGCGCACTCCAAGGCCCGGGCGTGGGAAGAACTGTGGCGTGAGGGTCAGCGACACAAGGCTGGGGGACCCCTTCCTCCAGCCCCCAATCTTTATTTGTGGCCCCATAAAAGAGATAGTGAAATGCTGGCTCTCCGGGGGCGCCGGGCAACAGCGAGGACCCAGGCGTCCCAAAGACATTCAAAGCGATAAATACACTTGCACTGCCCGCTTGCTCTGTCCCTTGGGGGCATAGAAAATGAGGCGCTTTTCTCCCTCCCTTTAACTCGAGGGGAGTACCAATAATTCATGTATGTTATAATTCTTCATCGCCCCTAGGTAGTCTGGGAAAACCAGAAGAAAAGAAAATGCCAGAAAGTTATGGTAAAACTTGAGTTGCCTCTGAAGCCGCTTTCTTTGCCCCTGCTGTGAGAGTTTGAATACCGAGAATGGCCCTGAACTGTAACAAACAAAAAGAACGAAGAAGACAAAAGGTTTGCAGAAAAAGGTTTAGCTAGAAGACAAGGCTAGTGAAACTGAAAGGAGGGGGGAGAGCATTTACAACGGGACAATAAGTGTACTAATCGCTTTGATATATTATACAAGCCCAAAGACTCAAAACATTGTGTAATTATTTATAAATGACTTCTCCACTCCTGTGCATAATACAGAGGAAAGAATAAAACCGCGGGCTACTCTCAAACCACTTCTAAATAGACCTGGTTCAAAAGGAGGCAGAAGTGTTTGAAATAAAATAATTAATGGTGGATTTTATGGTTGTCTCATTAAAACATTTTAATTACTGCAAACAAAATGCAATTGTGTTTGAAACCTGACGTGAAGTTAGGTAGCCCAGTGTTAAGATCGTGAAGGAGGGGAGCGCTTCGGTTTCGGACTTTAGTTTGGAATTCTTTGCAGTAGCCACTGAGGTAAATTTCTTGTGGATCTCTTCCATACACCCCCTGGCCATGTTCCCACACTTGACCCCACAACACACGCAGGCAGTGATTTTCGATTTTTCTCTCCTTTCCAGGGTTGAAGATGTTCAGAATTACAAATACACACGGCAGATAAAAATAAAATGTAGCGAAATGAGTTCTCGGTGGCTCCGCTTCCTGTGGCAGGTGCAGATGGATGCGGAAGCTAAACTCCAGGGGAGCAGCGGGCTGTGTGGTTTGACTTACTTCTCTTTAAATCCAAGAAGATTTAACTTCAAGAAATCTTCCAGGACAAAAACTCCAAGGCTTTGCAGGTAATTCAGAGTTGATTATCCCTGGCCTCTAAGCAACTAAGTATTTCATGATTCCAAGCCTCTCCGCAGAGGGGTAATCACCTCAGGCCCTCCCTTTTCAGTTCTGGGCCCGAATCCTTAGGGCACTCACTGCAAAAGCTAGCACACCCCTTACACCTCCCCCTCCTCTTTCTCCCCCACTCTCCCTTCTCCCCTATTCTCCTTTGGGCACAAAAAGGACATTGTTTTCTCCAAGATTGGCTTCAAACTTAGGGCCACCCTAACCACGTACTGTCCCCCCTCATCCCCCTGCACACCAACCCAGGCCTGACAGTCCCTCCGACTTGAAACCTTCTTGCAGAAAAATATTTCTTTGGTTGGCAAATTGTCCGGCATGTTTTTGGGGGAGGCATCCCTTACTTGCACTAGAATAAAGTCGATTTGCATCGGAGTCTCCACTGACCCACAGATTTCTCTCCCCAGTTGTGCATATTGTACACAACTGAACACACCAACACACAATGCCAGGGAAACTTCCAAGCAGACATCTCCGAGGTGGCAAATGCATACAGGCAGCACTGTATTCAGCGGGGCAGGGGCCGAGGGGAGCCTCCATGGATTTCGGAAAACCATGGATAATTTGCCATTTTCCTTGCCCTGTCACTGAAAGACCCCTCTGTTTCCCCCCTCCTGCCTCGTTTCCCCCCCTCTACTTTACACCCCCCTCCACAACTGTCATGGGTCATCAATAAAGAAAATGGCGAATTGTTTCCCCTTTCCAACCCCACCCTGCTGCTCTTATGTGGAAACACAACTGTGTGTCTCCAGTGTACTTAATCAGAGGGAAGGACCCCACCGTGTCTGACGCCAGCCTTCCAAGCCCTTCCTCTTGGGCCACGGCACCTTTCTGGCCTTTTATCCCTAAAAAGATTCTAAGGGTTTTTCTTTCTTTCTTTTTTTCTTCCCCCAAATGTCACTCACAAAACCAATGTCACCCCTCCCCCCAGGTAGCTGCAGAAACCAAACAAAGATTGGGGTGAGGCAGTCTCTTTAGAAAGCCTGGCTATCTCCAAAGCTTCACTTTCTATAAAATTCCCCGGCAAGGCTGCACCTGCGGACGTCGGTCGCCATTGCTGGAAGCCCATAATTCAGTGCAGCATACCGCCAGGTCCCAAGCCCCAGACTGCCTTGAGCGGCAAGGCCACTTTCCTGTCCTGAATTGCAGCTGAGAGTCCATATGTATTGGGCTGGGGATTAATATTTTATCTAATTAGAAGCAATGAAATGTGAGGGTGTGCCCCCCCCCCCAGATCGCCAGCCCAGAACTCTTCATTCAGAACAACAGCCTTCCACCCTGGTTGCTAGCAAGGGGTGTCTAAAAGATTGCTTGTTCAGTGCCACACTTGAGTGTCCCTAGAGCGGGTGGGGTGAGTGGCACAGAAGCATTGCCTCCACAAAGGGATGCAAGGAGGTGGGTACTTGACTCCAGATGACGGCACTGACAGAGTTAAGGACCATGTCCCCTCCAACAGCAATCTGGTTCCAGCCCTGGAGATCCTATAAGCTCTCTAACGTGTCATTTTAAAATCCCGAAGCTTGCCTTGTAAGCAGCTGGTTGTTTTTGTCTACATGTTGAGCACATTCTCTCTCTCTCTCTCTCTCTCTCTCTCTCTCTCTCTCTCTCTCTCTGCCTTCCTCCCACTCTCATGCACACACACATGCACATACACCCACACATACACCCACACACACACATACACACACACACATACACACACATATATATACATATATATATATAATTTACCACCACTTTCTCCCTAGTCTGGACTTTTTTTCCATTAAAAAACAAAAAACAAAAACAAACAAACAAACAAAAAGACTTCTAGAGAAACTGCCCCACCCTGACAGCCCTTCTTCCCATTTCTTACTATACAAATCCTGTTTCATTATTCCTTACGGTAATCTCACAAAGGTCTTCTCCGTAAGGAGGTAACACTGCCTCTCTGCCTTCCCTTGGGAACCCAGAGTCAGGTTACTAGGGTTGCCCAGATTTAGGTACACAGTCCTTCCCTCACCCAGAAACCTTGGCGTGGTCCCCTGACATCTGCTCCGCCCACCCTTGCCTCCCTGTGGATTGACAGCTGGATGCTTCACCCATCAGTTAGCCAGAACACCTGGTGCATCACCAACACCAGCATTCAACACCTGCGGTGATTGGATCCCTTACCTGCCCATATCACTTCAGATTGTTCTCTGGTAATGGGAGTGCCCACAGAGTGCACCTCCCTAGCAGGAATGCATCCCCTTATAGAAGAAGCAAGCCCTTAGCAGAGCCAGCTCTGTCCTCAGAAGGTCTTATAGGCAGGACCCTCGAGCCCTGTATCCCAACCCAAAGCATCCTATGGGCACCACTCCTGTACGGAAGAAGCAGCTGCTGCAGGAGCAGGAAGTGCAAGTGGCCTGGTCAAGCCACTCGCAATGGTAGGAGAAAGCCTGGATCCACTACAAGGGACTTTGTGTACACAAGAAGATGTCCTCTGTGGTCAGATGTAGCCCATGTCAGGACATCCGGGTTGCCAACAGGCTATGGCACTTCTATGGCCAAAACCATTTGTTCCCTTCTTGTCTCCTCTACCAATGTCGTTGCTCAGTGAATATGGGACAAATGTCAGTGAGCCATAGTCCTGCTCAGAGAGAAGACAGGAGGAAGAGTCAGGAAGGCCATTGTAGCCATTCGAGGACCATCACAGCTTCTTCTATCCACAGAAACCAGAGCCAGATATTCCACCTCTCGATAGTCACTCTGTAGTCATTCCATCCGCACTCCTACCCCACCCCTAGATTGTCTATTTACATCCAGTTCTTCTTTCAAGGCCTCCCAAGTCTGACTCTGAAGCCATCCCTGATGGCTTCTTCCCCCTTGAGAAGTGTTCCTCAGATCTGCTCCTTAAGGATCCTCTCAACAACCAGAGTTAGATGCCCGTGACTGCCCTTCAAAGCAATGTCTCCCTTTCCCAAGACCAGAGGCCTCTTCTCTTTAGAGACCTGGCCCAGGCCAGCCAGTAGTAGGTGTTTAAAGTGTCTCTGCTGGAGAATCATGACAGAAAAGCATGGGACGGGATTGAAAGCAGTAGTTGAGGATTACATGGTGGGCGCGGGGGTAAGCTGGGGGAAAGATCTCATTCATTACCTCAGTTTCCTGTGCCTGGGGTACAGGGGCTGACCAAACAATCTCCATGAGTTCTATTAGCACCGAACCCCACCAAACAATAGTGAGGAGTCAGGGCCTCCCTCAGCCAGTTACCCCCAACTTTCTGCACCCCAGGCTTAATACAGCAGCTGGCCCAGAGAGAGGGTCCACCTCTTCTAGGATGGCTTTGGCCATGTGCACCTGCTTCACTTGGTAAGCCACAGACACAAACCTGGCAAACGGAGCTCCACTGGGCAGACTGGCTGCACAGTCCTGGGAACGGTGGAGAGTAAGCCTTGAAGACAAACTGGGGTGCGGGGGGGGGGGGATGCCAGGGCCTGGTCAGGACATCCACTACTTCCTGGCCATCTCTGTCACCAGTGGCCACGACTCTTCTTCTGGTCTGTCGCCATGATTCCAGTGACCTTAAAACTGTCACCAGCTCAGAGGCAGAGTTCAGTTTGACAGACTGAACTTTAAATTGCATGGCCCGATTTGTCAGAGCAGGGGACTGAATTCTCATGCTCTGGTACTTCAGGAGGTGGGCAGCCCGAATCCTTGGGGCTTCCCATTCCAATGGTGCTGGCCGAACGTAGAAAAGGGGCCATCATGAATTCAGTGGTAGGACTCCCCCCTCCCCACTCATAGCCTCAGGATGTTACCTTAGCTGGAACAACCGTTCTGGAAGATGTAATAAAAGTGACAGCCTGGCGTCATCTCAGAGTCAGCAGTGCCAGGAGTCCATCAGTTCTCCTTAAGAAGACACAGAGTCCTGGGGAAGGACGCATGAAGGCAGGAGGCCAAGCTGGAGGCTTCAGTTATGAATTGGTGACAAGGACATCCAGGAGCCACAAGAAACTGGGAAGGGCTAAGCCCCCTGGCATCTTGGTTTGGGGCTTCTGGTCTTCCAAGCCTCAGAAGAACAACCTTCTGTAGATTTAATGCACCTACTGTGTGGTAATTTCTGTGGAAGCCCAAAGAAACAAAGACCTGGGGCCTGGAACTGTCACAGAGTCACATTGGCACTGGTATGCAGGAACCACCAGAAACTGTCACAGGGCCAGAAAGAGGCAGGGTCTGCTCCGGAGCACAACTCCCAGCAGCCCTTGGGCTCCTGGGATCCCGAGGATCCGTTCAACTATTACTTTTTCTTACATAATCTGATTACAACCACTTCCTGTTACTTCTTACAAACCTCCTGAAGCCCTTTTCTATAACTGTGTCCTAGCTCTCTGCATAGGCTTTACCTACATTAGCTGCTGCAGAGGGAAGGAGCCACGGGGCAAGAGTTAGCCTTAAGCAAAGGCTGTGCCTTCTCCACCAAGGCGTAGGTGTCCTGGACAAGAGCCCCTTTGAGGATAGCAGGCAAGGCAATGGAGGGGGCCTGAGGCCACCACTCAGATATCATGGAGGAGGGGAGTCTCCAGGGTGTTCCTTTTGTTTTTAATACCTGACCCCACAATCCAGAGTTGTTCCTTAATAAAACAAACAAACAAACAAACTCCTCTCAGGTGCATTTGAGAGGCTGTCCAGGCCTCTATTGCTTTCTGGCAACCAGGAAAATGATCGACCCCACAGAATGAGGAAATTCTCTGGACTACGCAAGTTTACAGGCAAATTGGCAGAAGGGGTGGGGACAGAATTCCACCCACTGTGTGATCGCTGACCTCTGTGGGACATCTCCCTCCTAGCCAGAAGCTAAGTCCCTTAGCCAGCTGGTACTGGGGTGGGCCCCGGAGGCTGGCACCGTTCCAAAACGTGCGGCACAGGAGGATTCTTGGAAACGAAGAGCGCACGGTTTCAGAAGAAGAGGGTGTTGGCATACCCTGTTTCCTCGTGAATCTTTGAGGAGGGGTATGCGGGCTGGGCCAAGACCCAGCTCCGGGAAATGAGTAGGGCCAATGAGTCTGGTAACTCGTTGGCTCTTTAGATTTTTCTCTTGCTCTCTCCTTCGCTAATTTCAGCGCAGCAGGGACACCTACCCCATCCCGGAGACTTGTAGCAGTTTGCTGGTCCTCTCTAGGATCTGTTAGGATATGGATAGCCACTGGGAGGGGACTGTTCACCGCAACCTGCACGGTTACAAAAGCGCTCTGCCCGGGGACCTACGAGTACGGTCTAACATCGTCGTGCAGAGCTACACTCGTGTCCCCTTTCGTCTAAATAAAGAAACGCGAGAGAGCAAACCACTCGCTCAAATTCTCGCGGGCCCTCAACAGCAGGAGAAGGGATGCGAACCCAGACTCCTGTCTCAGATCCAGCTCTCCATCACCCGCCGCGCAGCTCACACTTTCTGCCAGGGTCCCGCCTCCCCATCCAAGCCGGGCCAGGGTTATCTGCGCGCCCCTGGGAGGAGTGTGCCTCGGCCGGCCGCTAATCGCCCCCGGCCCCCGCCTTCGCCTTGGTTTCCCTGCCGGAGTCGCCCGGGCCTCCCTCGCTTGATCCGGCTCGCGGAGCAGGCCGGGCCAGCGATTGGCCGGCGGTAATTACGGGCACGCTCCAGGAGGGGGGCTGGGCGGGGGCGGCCGCCCGCGAGCATAAATTATGCAAATAGCAGGCGCCGCACGGGGCTGACCTGCCGCCTCTCGCCATTCACCCGCGCCGCCTCGGGGGCGGAGGTGGCCAGGGAGGGGGCGCCCATTGTTGCGCGCCGTACTTAAGGGGTCCTGAGGCCGGTCGTGTGCCACACTCGGTGCTCACACGAGCTGATCTGATCGCCGGCGACATCACTCGGGAGACCAGCCCGGCGCGTGGCCCCTGCAGGCGAGGCGAGGAGGCCAAGCCCATTCCCTCCCTGAGCCCCTGCGATCTTCCCCGGCCCTCGCGCCTGCAGCAGGCACAGGCTAGCCCCGGGTCATACGGACAGTAAGTGCGCTTCGAAGGCCGTGCACTCGGCCCACATTCAAGCCCTCCAAACCTCCCGTCCGTCCGTCCGTCCTGCAACGATGCCTGCCCCTTTGGAGACCTGTCTCTCTGACCTCGACTGCGCCAGCAGCAACAGCGGCAGCGACCTGTCCAGTTTCCTCACCGACGAGGAGGACTGTGCCAGGCTCCAGCCCCTAGCTTCCACCTCAGGGCTGTCCGTGCCAGCCCGCAGGAGCGCGCCCACCCTCTCCGGGGCATCGAACGTTCCCGGTGGCCAGGACGAAGAGCAGGAGCGGCGGCGACGGCGAGGTCGCGCGCGGGTGCGGTCCGAGGCGCTGCTGCACTCGCTGCGGAGGAGCCGTCGCGTCAAGGCCAACGATCGCGAGCGCAACCGTATGCATAACCTCAACGCTGCGCTGGACGCTCTGCGCAGCGTGCTGCCCTCGTTCCCCGACGACACCAAGCTCACCAAGATTGAGACGCTGCGCTTCGCCTACAACTACATCTGGGCCCTGGCTGAGACACTGCGCCTGGCAGATCAAGGGCTCCCGGGGGGCGGTGCCCGGGAGCGCCTCCTGCCTCCGCAGTGTGTCCCCTGCCTGCCCGGTCCCCCGAGCCCGGCCAGCGATACAGAGTCCTGGGGCTCCGGGGCCGCTGCCTCCCCCTGCGCTACTGTGGCGTCACCACTCTCTGACCCCAGTAGTCCCTCGGCTTCAGAAGACTTCACCTATGGCCCGGGTGGTCCCCTTTTCTCCTTTCCTGGCCTGCCCAAAGACCTCCTCCATACGACACCCTGCTTCATCCCGTACCACTAGGCCTTTGCAAGACAACGTTAATACTTTCTTCCTGCCCCAGTCTAAGAGCAATAGATGGGGGAGCCGGCTGAAGCCTCGGGGACCACCCTTACCCCCAGGTGGATGCTGGGAGCTTTAAAGAGGGGAGGGATACCTGACCACTTGCTAGGTTGCCGCACCCTCGCTGAGAAGCTGCCCCTCGGACTGTTTCCCCACGCCCCAGCACCGGCCCCTCCTGCCCGCCCCCCAGACGGCCTTTCGGTTTTTTTTTTGCACTTTCTGAACTTCACAAAACCTCCTTTGTGACTGGCTCAGAACTGACCCCAGCCACCACTTCAGTGTGATTTGGAAAAGGGACAGATGAGCCCCTGAAGACGAGGTGAAAAGTCAATTTTACAATTTGTAGAACTCTAATGAAGAAAAACGAGCATGAAAATTCGGTTTGAGCCGGCTGACAATACAATGAAAAGGCTTAAAAAAAAGGAGACACAAGGAGTGGGCTTCATGCATTATGGATCCCGACCCCCACCACTGTGGGCTTGCTCCCGGAAGAACCTGAGTGCTTGCATAGCTATTCAGGCACCGGGCCGGAGGGTACTTTAATTTATTCAGGATGCTTCATTCATATGAAAATGTATTTTTGTACATAAAGAATTTATTCTATTATTATGAGCTATCAAAGTTTACATTTTTGTACTGCAGACGTTTCGTGTAAATAAAAAATAAGTAAAAAAGAAGTCACCAGCTTCCTTGCCTAATAGTGGTGTCTCTCCCCCACTTCCCCTTGGCAGCTCCACCTGTAAACTGAAACATTATCCCACCGCCTCCAAACCCTCCAATCCTGTTTCAAAACAACTTAAAAATAAAACGCACCTGACTAGCACCAAGATCGAGGGAGCCAGATTAAGGCACGTGCGAGCCATTGATTCTTGTCGCCTTGTTAGCACAAGGGAGACCCCTTCAGGCACCCCCTAAGCCAATTAAGACTTTCCGGTGGGGAATTAGCCCCGACCCGCAGCTACCTGTCGAGGTAGGGGCCGAGGGAGTCTTTTGAGGAACTCCACATCAGCTGGCTCTGTGTTTCAAAGGGACAGGATTAAAAAGATCAATACCGTGTGGCCACTGCCTAGGAAGCCCAAGCGACAGGTGGGTCTAGTCTGGGCAAGCAGAAGGGTCTACTCTTGGAGCAGCCTATTTAGAAGGGGAAATTGATTTGCAAACAATGCCTTTAAAGTATTGTCTGTTAAGGCCGCGGTCGCCCTGGCTGTGAGGAGTGGGCTTCATTGTCCCTGAGTGGGGTCTACAGCTGCCTTAAAACTGTGGGCGGGGGCTGGGGATTTAGCTCAGTGGTAGAGCACTTACCTAGGAAGCGCAAGGCCCTGGGTTCGGTCCCCAGCTCCGAAAAAAAGAACAAAAAAAAAAAACAAAAAACTGTGGGCTAGGGTGCTAGCCCACCACACACCGGGCATGGATACTCGCTCCGCAGCTCCAAGGGTGGGGGAGGGGCACCCACAGAGAAGGGTTTTGCTCAGCCAGACCTCAGGGGCCATAGCCAGGGCTTTTATTTGTTGCTAGAGAAATCCCAGTGGGGACTTTTCTGGCTGCAGGGCTTGTCTGACAATCAACTAACGGCACTAGCCAGCCAGAAGTAACTTTTCCTTGAAATTTCAGAATGGAGAAAATTTACAGGAAGGTCCTGACTGTATCCCTGTCAACCTCATGTAATCTGGTCTCACAAGTTGCCCCACAGTAGGACAGCATCCCCCGACCCCATACATTGGATTGCCCTTTGTGGTAAAGCAGTTATCTAGTGGGAAAGGATCTTGTAGGACTCTCTTCAAGAGAAGCCCCTTGCCTTCTGACATTTTGTCCTGGTGGCTTGGATCCACAAACTCATATGCCCCGGCCAGCAATGCTAAACCCTGCCACAGGCAAAATCCCCCATGTCAGATAAGAAGGCTATCTTCCAGAAGGTTTTGGAAAATTGGACACCTTGCCCTGGAGCAGGGAGTGAGTACTCTTTTTTTTTTAAAGATTTATTTGTTTATTTAATGTATATGAGTATACGGTAGCTGTCTTAGACACACCAGATCCCATTGCGGATGGTTGTGAGCCACCATGTGGTTGCTGGGATTTGAACTCAGGATCTCTGGAAGAACAGTCAGTGTTCTTAACCACTGAGCCATCTCTCCAGCCCGGGAATGAGTACTTTTAAGAAGCTTGAGAAGTTGTGGTGTCTAAGAGCGGAGTCAACCTTTCCTCTTAGAAGCTGTGCCTATGATGGTCCAGCTTGGGGCCTGCTGGATGCTTCCTCCTCAGATCTAAACCATCAGCTTCCAGCTTCCCAGAGCAAACTGAAATGGTTTGCACTGAGTGCTGAGGAGAGGATGCTGGGAAGTGACTCACACCTTCTCGGGAACAAGGATAGCCCCTTGGGGAGACTCTTCAGCCATGAAGTAAATGCATGTGTTTATGACAGGAGAAGACAACAACAGATTGGGTTTATCACCCTCTCAAATCCTTGGGAAAAGCAGAAGGGCCAGGAGTCAGGTGGCATTTTGCTGCCTCCAACAGCAGCCGCCAGCCCTGGAGACAGGACGATATCCTTCCCAAGATTCAAGAACATCACCCCATCTTCTCTGATTGCTCAGAACTCCAAGGTGTAGGACCCAGAGCCCCTTTCCATAAAGAAATATCTTTAAAGACATCCTTGCCATCCGTACCCAGGACCGTTTCTGTAAGTCTTCCTAGAACCCAGGACAGCTTCTACGATTCTTCCTGGAAAGCACACACCCCTGTAAGTGCAGATATGGTAGCACCCAAACAAGAAGAAAGAAGGAAATGATTTAAAATGTATACTTCCTGGTCAGGGACCTACTTATCCCTACAGCAGAGCTTCACTCATCCCCTCACCTCTTGGGGAAGGGAGAGAGATACTGAAATATTCTAGCCACTTAAGAGGATCCAAATCCTCGCTGACAGCCAAATTTGGCTACCCTCAGTCATGGTTCCCTGAAAAGTCAGCACCATGCCTGAAGAAGCCTCGAAGTCTCGTTTATTCTTTGTCTTTGTCCTGGCGTGACATTTTCATACACTGCTCCCCAGCCATTTGGGAATCGGGGTGGGGGGTTGAATAAAGGAGTAAAATGGAGATTTTTTTTTTACTTCTTCTCTTGTTTCTTTAATGGCTGTTGTTCAAGCCCCTGCTATATTCTAAGCATTGGGATAAGCAAGACAATGACATTCTTGCTCAAAAGGAGCCTAAATGTTCTAGTAGGGACAGATCGGGATGGGGAGTGGGTACAATGGCTTCACTGTTGAGTGGTGGACTCACTTCAGGGAGGTTCTCAGTCTTCGGTGTCACCATCATCAAAAGCCCAAATCTGGGGGGGCCGTGCAATATTGGATTCGAACCTCCAGAAAGAAAATGTCTCTCTTTGCTTCAGAACCATGAAGCCAGCATAAGGAACAGGCAATGCAGACAAAGGAAAAGTAACATCACCTGGAGAAGTCAGAGAAAGGTCTCCACACACACACAACAGCATGTTTCAGGGAACAGCAAGGAGGCTGGCATGACTGAGGCAAGGAGGCAGGAATGGCTGAAGCAGGGGGCACAAGGTGGGCGAAGAAAAAGAGGGAGTCAGGGGGCTGGGCTGGGGATTTAGCTCAGTGGTAGAGCGCTTACCTAGGAAGCGCAAGGCCCTGGGGACTTCGGTCCCCAGCCCCAAACAAAAGAACCAAAAAAAAAAAAAAAAAAAAAAAAAAAGAGGGGGCCAGGAAGATACAGGTCCTGCTGAGCCTTGGAACCTGCTTTAGGGGCGTAAGGGTTCCCATCTAGGGCTCTGAGGATTTGGAAAGTTGGGGTCAAATGGGGGGATGTAAAGGCAGGAATGTGGGGCAAGGAAGCAGAGCTGGAGGGGCTGGGGTAAAATCTGGGAGCAAACTGAGTGAGCACTTGGGAGTTGTTCTTAGAGACAACTGATATACACAGTGGAGAGTGCCCAAAGCAGAAGGGAGAAACTCCAGGATTGTTGCAGTACTTGAAGAGAGACCGAAGATTTGAACCAGGAACTAGGAAGAGCACACACCTCACACCCCCAAACGATTCCAAATGCTGAAGAATGCTTAACTTGGCCATTGTAGCTCCCGTACAAGACATGAACTTGGGCTGCAGTTGCCCATTAAATAGAGGCTGGGTTGTGCCAGAAAGAACCCAAGCATCCTCTGGGATAAAGCCTGAGAGACATCACAATTCAGGTGAGGAAGGGGCCTTGTGATGTCACGGGCAATGCCTAAGGTAACACCAGCCACAGCCACAACACCGTCACCACTGCCATGGTATCTAATGTGTAGGCAGAGTCATTCTGGGCTCTGCACCCTGCTCCAAGTACATCACACACGTTAGCTTGTCTAATTAATTCTTGTAACTGATGAGGTTGAAATATCATTATGAACCGGGTATGGTGGCACACACCTTTAAACCCAGCAAAATTGGGAGGCAGAAGCAGGCGGATCTCTGTGAGTTCAAAGCCAGCCTGGTCTATGTAGGGAGTTCCAGGACAGCCAGGGCTCCACAGAGAGATCCTGTTTCAAAAGAAAAAGAAAACGAGAAAAGAAAAAGAATGAATAAAAATATCATTACGGATATCACTGTCTCTACGTCACGGAGGAAGTGAAGCCAAGCTAATGACTCGCCAAGACCACAGACCAGGCAGCTGTATAGCTGGGATCCGAATCCCAGCATTCCTGTGTTCTTAATGGGAGAAAGACCAAATGTTAGCCTTCGTGAGTAGTGCAGCCACCCACAAGCCATTATGAGCCACACGCTGAACCTTTGAGACCCATACGGAGAATGATTTCCCACACTTTTATTTTCTAACGAGTGAGTTTACAAAGCACATACAAAGCCAGTACAGGCAGAAGAAGAAATGACAAGAATCGGCTGGAGAGAAGCGGCAGGCAGGTCTCAAACATCATTCAACAGGGTGCTTATGGCAGCTCTCAGAGATGATGGGAACCCGCTGACGAGATCAGGCTGACCGACCGAGAGAGTTTGGGGCAGACACATCTTGTCCACGGTGAGCCTGTGCCTTCCCATTGCCACAGTGGGCATTTTCATAAGGTGGGGTGGACAGCGGTAACCTCTGTTGGTCAGAGTGTACCTTCCAGCCCTTCTCAAGGGTGCAATGTTTTTCCTCAGCTGCTTCCCATCCCCCTTTCTCCTCATCGCAAAGGGGGCTGCAGCAGCTTGAACCCTGGAAAGGGAGGATGCTTTTAGAGGATGCTTGAGATAAATGTACTTGAGGCTGAGGAAAGGGAACTCCCTTGTCTTCTATGATCCACTCTCAACAACCCAAGAAGCTCATCATACAGTTCCTGTTATGCCCAGGGGTAAGGTCACTCATAGCTAGAGACAGGGCCACAGCTGCTGTGCAGAACTTTGGGCTGAATGAGCGAAAGAGCTCCTTCATTCCTCCAGCTGAGGCAGAAGAGAATTAGCCCTTAGAGAGCTCGAGAGTTCGTTCTCCAGCGAAGACCTGGGGCGTCACTCTGCAGAAGTAGCAGAGGAAAATCGGCTGAGGCAGCTGGAGGGAAAGTGGCCCACCTCTCACTGAGACTCCAGCATCCCTGATAAATTATTTCTAGGGTTACCTCAACCTCAGCCAAGCAAGGGACAAAGGCCCCAATGTTAATGCCAAAGATGCTTTCTGATGGTAAGATGTCTAGCCTTGAAGACCAATCGCCTTCAGTGACCACAAACCAGTACTCTGGTCAGGATGCATCTTGACTTAGAAGCTGTCACCTCCTAGAGATTGAGAGAAACACTCTGCTCAGGCACTGAACCTTCTTGTAGCTCCATGTGACCTGGATAGGTACCAGGTCACACTAAAGGCAGGATGTAGAGATTTCAGTTGGCCTGGCCTATCTTACCTTCTCTAACAAGAATTAGATGCCACTACTGCGTGCCCTCTGGAGTCACTCAGATGATACCCCTGTGTTACTGAAAAACGTGTCTTCACCAACAGCATGGTGTTGTATGCACACATTGCTCTAGTCCCAGGATCAGGAAGGTAGAGGCAAGAGGATCAGGAGTCCAAGGCTGGCTTGTGTTATATGAGGCCTTCCTTGACTCAAACAAACAAACAAAAGCAAGAGAAGGAAGGAGAAATGTACTTTTTTTCAAGCCTTGAAAATGAGGTTCAGTATGTATCAAAAATTTGCCAAGGTGGTCTCAAGTCATTGAGACATAATCAAAAAACAAGAGGCACTCCACATTGTTTGTCAACTCAAATTTGATACTCACACGTTCTAACTAACTGTACTATCAGCCCTTAACACCATGCTACTTGGCTCTATGACACTAGCCTCCCTGTATAATCAGAATACTTAAGGCACCCAGTCGAAGAGCTTGATAGATCCTATTAATGTTTAGATGTGTTAGTGCCCTCTGTGTTATCATGGTTTCCTCTTTGGTGGATCATCCCTTTCTTCTCATAAAATTTGGGTTTTTCTGTGTTTTGGATCTGGTTTCAGTTTATCTCATAAAGGTTGTTGTGATTGTTGATGCAAACTTGACAGAATCTAGAATCATCCAGAAGTCAAGTCTCCAAGCATACCTTTGAAGGATTATTTGGCCTCTGAAAAGATCTGTGAGTCACTATTTTGATTAGATTAATTGAGCTTGGGGAGACCTGCCCATTGTGGGTGGCACCATTCCCTAGGCTGGGATCATAAAATGTATAAAAAGAGAAAGCAAACTGAGCTTGCATGTTCATCACTGCTCCCAGAGTGTGTGGATACAATATGAGCCAATCCTTGCTCCTACATAATGGACTCTATCTCTCTGAAGCTATAAGCCAGAATAAGTCCTTAATCTTTTTTTGCAAGATATTTTCTCCCTGCAAAGAGAAGGTAAGAAGGTAGCTAAGATGATGTATAGCAGGGAGGTATCAAGAGGGAGAAACTTGAAACATTTATATAATGTAGATGGGTACATTGTAGCTATTTCAGACATACCAGAAGAGGGCACAGGATCCCATTACAGATGGTTGTGAACCATGATGTAGTTGCTGGGTATTGAACTCAGGGCCTCTTGAAGAGCAGTCAGTGCTCTTAACCACTGAGCCACCTCCCAAGCCCCAGGGATTCCCATGCTGCTATTCAGTATTTCTTTTCATTGTAAAAAACTTGCAAAAAAAAAAAAAAGAGCTTGCAAATAAAAAGTCTCACAGCCAGAGACTCAGACCGAAGTCTAAGCACTTTTGCATTTTATGCTTTAGGCTGACGATGACAGTGTACTACTAGGCTGTGCACCGTCACTTATAAGTATACATTATACCATTGGAAAGTGGGCTTCCAGCTTGGCCATGGAATCTCCTTGAATGTTGAACATGACATGTCCAGTCAGGACCCTGCCCTCCTCTCACTTGCAGAGTGTCTCCTCCAGGGTCTGTTTCCTGAATAAGGACGGTGGCATGGAGAAAGTGGCCACCCCTCCAGCTTGAGTCTCCACATGAGAACTGTGTGCTTCAATCTTTACTCTGAGTTGCTTCTGGGACAACCCAATAAAGGAGATTGGCCACATCTTAAATCTCCATACAAGTTTCTCCTCAGAGAAATTTACTACAATCTACTTCACACCCAAAAACCAAAACCAAAAACCAAAGCAACCAAACCAAACCAAAAACAACCAACTAGCTTTTTCTAGACTCAATTAGATGCCTTAGATGCTTACACTCCCAACCCCATACCCTATATTATGTAAGCTTGAACAACAAATCCCACAGGGCCTTTAATGAGTCTTTACCTTTCCCCCAGTAGTAAGGATGTGGTCAGTCAGCCTCACTACTTAAGAGTGATTTTCAACTGCTCTAGGCCCAGAATTCCTTTAGATTTCATTTAAGCTATTTATTTATTTATGACTTTTTTTCTCTCCTCATGAGCACATGACCAGATTACCTTCCCAGGATCCTTTGCAGGTGAGCATTACCATATAACTGGGCTGTTTTCGTGGGTCCCCAATAGAAAAGTGGTAAAATCGTAAACAAAGGCTTCAAACAAACACAAAAACAAACAAACAAACAAAAAGCCAGAGCTGCCATTAAAATGAGAAAATCTTCATAATTTGCCAATTCATGAGCTTTCTCAAACAAATCACGGAGTCAAAGTTACAGGGTAATTAAATTAGAATGGGGGAGGCCTTTCTAAGCAGACACTGAGATCTTGACTGGAACAGAGAGGGAGAGAAGTAGGGAGGGACATAGGGAGGGAGGAAACATTTAAAGTAGGCAAGAAGGGGCTGGGGATTTAGCTCAGTGGTAGAGCACTTACCTAGGAAGCGCAAGGCCCTGGGTTCGGTCCCCAGCTCCGAAAAAAAGAACAAAAAAAAAAAAAATAAAGTAGGCAAGAAGAGATGAGGCAATTAAAAATATCTATTTTTGAGTATGAGTGTCCACATATATATATCTGCACACTGTGTGCATGCAGTGCTCACACAGAAGAGGGCGCCAATTCCCCTGGAAGCGGAATTATAAACAGCTGTGGGCGCTGGGAACTGAACTCCGGTCCTCTGCAAGAACAGACAGTGCTCTTAACCTCCGAACCATCACTCCACCCCTACAATGTTTCTACAGTTTTACTCATGTTCTTTGTCCATGCTCTTACGTGAGCTCAGGCATCCAGCAACAGAATGGATAGTTTGTTTCCAGTAGAAGGCAACTGATACACAGAAGAACATGAAGACATCGCACAAGCATGATGCCGGGTTAGAAAAAGACAGTTTCAGACAGCTAAATACACAAGTACACAGTAAGCCAAACACACGTACACAGAGCTAGCCAAATACCACACCACAGGGGAATAATCAGATTAGTCATCCCCAGGCACAAGAATGGGAGAAGATCAATTTTAGATGGAATGAGAGAGATAGGGGTGCAGGGTGCAAACATTTCAGACCTCAAATATGATGATTCCAACACCATTGGCCAGTTCTCACATGGCCGTGCCTCCTAATGTCCATCCCCATAAGCTATAAACTGAAACCCATCTTACATTAGATGTGCCCAGAGACTGCCTCTACTCCCTTCTCCCACAATCCTCTCTTGGACATGAGGACAGCCCACCTTCTATGCAGATGATGAGCCCAGGCCAGTGCTAAGGTACTCAGTTTTAACACAGGCAGAAGTGGAGGATTTGTATTCAGTGGCATTTTATAGCAACATTTTATTTGGCAACATTATGTCTGTTGTAGCTAATAATAAGACCTCTGGGGCTTGCCCTGGGTGACCACGTGGAAGAGAGTCATTTGGCCTGGACTCCTCTTGACTGTTGTGTGAATGAGAAAATAACCTTGGCTTTTGACTGCTGTACGACTGTCTCCCCAGGAGAGAAGCCGAGTCTTCCCTTGCTGTCTGAAAATCTCCGATGCACGAGCTTTAGCCCCAGAAAAAGTGGAAGCCAGACCTTCTTAAAGAAAGTGCAGAAAATGCACAGGGAAAGCAAGCAGGCAGAGCATTCCTTTCTCACCATGGAGGGTGCCTTTGTTTTGGAGGAAAGAAGGTAAGTATGTCCTGTTTGAGCGGGTATCCTACCAGCCACCCAAAGACAGAGCCATTTAAATGGCCTGCAAGTCCTTGATTTGAATGGAGGGGACTTCATTCCCATAAGAGAGGAGGCTCTTGGATTGGTCTGTCTATCCATCCATCCATCCATATATCCATCCATCCATCTGTCTGTCTGTCTCCTCTCATTTCTTAAGGCAGGACTCACTCTGTATCCCTGTTTGATCTGTTGTCCTTGAACTCATAGAGATCCACTTGCCTTTGCCTGCTGGATGCCGGGAAGAAAGGTGTGTGTCATCATGCCTGCTGGGTAACTGTCTTCTCCTGAGGCCGCCTGGGCACCATGATCTACCGGAGCGGATCTGTCCATTCCTGCTCATTAACTTCATTCCAAAAATGTCTCCCGAAGTGGGAATTTCTGGTTTCACCGGAGACCCAGTTGTGTTCTGCGATATTTTTCTGGACGCTGTCTGGTGAAAGGGCATGCGATGTTTGACTGGAGCAGACACTCGAGAGGGCACGTGATGTTTGGAAAGAGTGTGAGTACAACCCAGCAGACAGTGGACAACACTCTGGCCTTGGTTTGCCTTGCTTTCTTCCCTGATCTTTCCTGACTCTAGCCGATTGGTGGAGTCTCGTGGTTTGTTCTGGAAGGAGCCACCACTGCTGATTTATGTGTGGGATGAACTGCTGACCATGAAGATTGGAATCGCCCCCAAAGAACGATTTCTAAACAGATCCAAAACCCTGTTTCCTATTAACCTTTCTTTTCCCCTACCTCTGGTGGGTGGTGGCTAGAAGGGAGGTTGAAGTGTTTAAGAACCCTACAACCCCCTCTTCTAAGATTGAAGATAATGACTGTGCCCACCTGTGTTGGAGAGTTGGTCAAGGTTCCAGTTACGAGTTAGTCATTAAAAGACTAAAGCTGGGGCTGGGGATTTAGCTCAGTGGTAGAGCGCTTACCTAGGAAGGGCAAGGCCCTGGGTTCAGTCCCCAGCTCCGAAAAAAAGAACCAAAAAAAAAAAAAAAAAAAAAAAAAAAAGACTAAAGCTAGGTACCACTCATTGAAAAGAGCTTGACAAATATTAGCGATCGGCCGACTCAGCTGTGAACGCTTTGTAACGAGATGGCCTTTCCTTGGTCTCCAGATGGTCCCTCGGTGCCTGAAGGTTGGATGGCTCAGACTGGTGTAACTTGATTCTCAGGCAGCAATTTGAGTGTCGAGGCAAACCTTGCCCTTTAAACGTAAAGCTGGCTATGGAGAGGAACAAGTACATTATACCCAGTGATAGGCTGGCTCAGGCCTAGACTCATGCCTCGCTGCCTCCAAGGATTCTTCGGGCTGAGCATAAGTACTTGCGTTCGTGCCTTCCTGTTTGCAAAGCCGTTTCACATCCATCACAGGACATTAGCCTCACCGTGTCCATTGAGGTAGAAGGGATTATTGTATCTTTGGCACAGATGAGGCAAGGGGCGTAGAGGTTAAGTGGATCACCCAGGGTCATGGGGTTAATGAGAGGAGAGGTGGTACCGGGAGCTGCATCTGCCTCCAAGTCCATTTCTTTCTCTGGGATACTCTCCTGCCCCTTCGGGCTGGCCCCCTCTGACCCAGAGCACAGCTACTCTGACATCACGAGTAACCAAGCAAGAGATAAGGACCGTGAACGTCACACCGGAGGGGACAGCATTAACTGGCCAATATCGCAGTTACACGAGTGGCAATTCCGTCTACTGCAACTTACTAGCTCGCAGCAATACTCAGCCTTGGGTACTTAGCCGGGATTAGGCACTGAGCCAAGCATTTTAAACCGTGGTGGCTTATGCAATCACAACAGCCCTCACTCTATGTTAGGAATGAGGAAGCTAAAGCCCGGATTGCAAAGCTAAGTGGTTGGAGCAGGGTTTAAACCCAGGCATAACGGCATGAGCCCTTAGGAATTGGGTTATCTTGCCAGTTCCTTCCCCAGCAAGAAGACATGACCGTCTAATGGCAGAGAACCGTGGCTCATCCAACCGTAAAATGCTACCTGCAGCAGCCGGTATTCATCCGTTTGATAAGTTGTCGGACTTACTGCTTTGCGTGAGACAGTCTGGTACGGGTCTCGAGCATTTGTATTTATCTTGGGCAAACATTGGCGCTCTTTGGTCTGAATTATCTTTTCAAAAATGCCTGTATATCCAACATCTTTAGAAGGCAGAGACAGTGTCCCTTGCTCTGGCAAGGGACAGGTAGGCTATGGGTATGGAATAGAGTCCCTAAGCTCAGAGCCTATCCCTTGTACCTCACTCAGTGTGCAGGTGTCATCCGGCTACTTTGTGTCCCACTATGGATATCGGCCTTGGGGATAAAGATGCCAATTCAAGGACTTCCTCTACTGCTAGATGTTAACTGGCCTTCTCTGACCAAAGGGTCCCCCGTCTTCTCTTAATATGAAACTGTGCCAGACTGATTTGCTAGCTTGCAGAAAGGTCAACGTCTCAGACCCAAAGTTCTTAATAGGACAAAGTAAGTACTAGCCTCCCCCGATTAAAACAAACATGTCCACTGTGAACATTTACCATCTGCTGTGTGTGTGTGTGTGTGTGTGTGTGTGTGTGTGTGTGTGTGTGCGTGTGTGTGCACCAACTGTCCTCAGGAAGTCATCTCATCGAATCCCAAGTGTGGCTGTGACTGCTTGCAGAGAGGTGAGTGTGTAAGGAAAGAGAGAGGAGAGTGAGTCTGGTCCCCCTGGGCTAGCCACTGCTCTGTAGGGCAGCCATATTAACATGCCGTGCTATTAAAACAATTTTCTAAATTTCCCAGGTGCACCTGGGTGAGCAGAAGAGGCGATCTCATAACCAATTAAAAAAAAAAATACTGAGTGACTACCTTGTACCCTGCTCCCAGGATTCAGGAGAGAAAGACAAACAGGACTGAGAGGGCTCGTCAAGCTGACGGACCGTCGTCATTAAGCAAGCAACAGTCTAGTCGAGTGAGAGAATGCCAAATAGAAAAACAAGAAATCCTCTGCCAAGATAGGACAACAAGATATGCTAATGAAATGCTGGGATGGTCCGGAGTTAGACACCAAACAGACAAGAAGAGACATTGCTGTAGTCAGGACAACACACAGAGGGATTAAGACTGTTGTGCTTGAGAGGGAGCAAGGGATGGCATGGATGCGTGGGTGGAGCCTAGAGAAACAGGGGTTGCAGGTGGACGGGATGGGTGGAGCCTAGAAGCATGGAGGGGGGCAAGGGTGCAGCCGGTGGAGGTCACAGGGCACTCACTTATGATGCTTTGAATCTGATGCCATCAGAATGACATGGGCACAGTTTAGTGAGCCACACAGAGCAAGGCATGCTGGGTGGACACTACTTAGACCTCAGAGGGGGCGGGGCAGGAAAATTGTGCTGTGTCAGTTCAGCCCCGGGCTGCTCAAAGACGGTGAGGAGCAGAATGCGAGATTCTTACGAATAGCAGGGTTGTGTACAACCTTTATTTTATTTTATTCTGTTTTATTTGTTCAAATAGCCTAGGTCGCTGAGCACCACAAATAGTGTGTAGACAGGAGTGCGTTGCCCTCACACTAACAGATGTCTTTCACATGGCCTGGGCACCTCTGGGAGCCTGCGCTGGAACGGCAGCCTCAGTTTGGTTTGAATTTGGGCTTTGGTTTGCAGAATCTACAGCCCTTAGTCACGTAGCCTCAAATCGACTTCCCAAGCGAGACGACTGTGTCTGCGGTTGGGGTCCATTGGCATCTTGGGCTTGACCACCTTAGGCTTCCCAAGCTCTCTCATGCGTCTTCTTCAGGCCTTTCCTCTTGGGAAAGTGCAGGGATTTGGGGTCAACCCCCTTAAGAAATGTATCTTTGTGACTGGGATTCCTTTATTTATTTGTTTGTTTGTTTATTTATTTTCTGTGTGTTGGTATTTCGTCTCTGAGCTGTCATGTAGGTGCTGGGATTTGAACTCAGGTCCTCTGGAAGAGCAGTCAGTGCCCTTAACCGCTGAGCCATCTCTCCAGCTTCAGTGACCGGGGTTTCTTGATGCCATTTTCAGATTTTTTTTTCACCGAGACAGGATTCCTCTGTGTAGCCCTGGCTATCCCAAAGCTGGTTCTGTAGCCCAGGTTGGCCTCAAATGTACAGAGATTCATCTGCCTCTTTGCCTCTCAAGTGCTGGGTAAATTAAAGGCTCGCATCACCAGGGCTTGGCTCATTTTCAGAGTTGTTGACATTTTTTCCTTTGTGCAAGACCGGGGCTTGAACCCAGGGCCTTGTACATGCTAGGCATGTGCTCTACTGCTGATCTCCTCGATCTCCTCACAACCTCCTTAGATGTAGCTAAATGAAATGTTGAGGGATGGAAGGAGGAAAAGGAAGAGAAGAAACCGAAGGAAGAGGAGGAGGAGGAAGAGGAGGAGGAAGAGGGAAGGAAAGAAACAAAGGGGAAGGAAAAAGAGACCCAGAAACAAAGGTACAAATGGTCCATTTATACAGACAATTCTAATTCACAAACCCAAGGGTACTCAGCAGAGAAGGGTGCCGTCACTGAGAAGAAGCAGGACCCAGTAAGAGCAGCCATTAAAACAACAGAGGTTCCTCGAGCTGGAATTAAACACAGGGAGAAGGATTGAAAAGCTTCACCTACATTTGTCAGAGCGGTGTAAAAACTAACGGTGTGCAAAACACCAAGACAGGAAAAGTCAGGAATGTCAACGGTACTTCATGAGTGGCGACAGGGTAAAGTGTCGGGTCTTACACCACACACTTGAAGGATTTCTCCTGATTTCAAACTGGAATGCAAATTATAAAAGCGAAAACAAATGACATTATCCATCCATAGTTAGCAACAACACCGGAGACGCTCGCTGTCTGCCTCCCGAAGCAGGGCTTTCTGGCTGGACGTTTGCCTGTGACCAAGTTTATTAAGTGTAAAGACTATCCTATTAGCCCTTGGCTGTCCTTTGGAATCACAGACCCCCTGCTCTAGGCAGCACTTTTAATAAGTTTCCCTGTCCAGATTCCCCTAATGATATGCCTTTTACTACATAAAAAGGGGCTTGTGAAACCTAATTCCTCTGACAGAAGCAGCCGAGATTTCAGATTTCCACCAGGTTTGCTCGCACCTGCCCTTGCGAGGCATGAGGTTTTGTGTGCAGAAGCCTCCAGGGGTTGAAATTTAGCCCTGTCCATGTAGCAGGAAGGTCAGCTGAAGTCACTGGGTCCCAAGACACTGGACTTCAATCTCCAATCAAAAACAAAACATCAAAACACTTCTATTCACTGGGACGTGCTCAGCGGGGCGCTGGCATTTACAAATGTAAGGTAGCTAGGCTCAGAGAGGGGGCTCTGCTTAGACAGTCATTGTTCTTGGAGATCTGACGACCTCCAGATCTGTGTCAGTCAGGCTCCTATACACTGAGAGAAAGCCAGCCTTCTCCAGGCTAGGTCCTGGCTGCCACCTGATACCTGAATGAAGCAGAACCAGCAAAATCCAAACTCATTTTGGGATGTCTGCCGCTGGGAGAAATGCTTTTGATTTTCCTAAAAGTCACCGTGTAAGGAAATGAATGTTGGCTGTTTTTAAAGACGAGTGTTGTTACATCCCCACTATCGAGATCGGCTTTATTTTGCATTCTCCTGATTGTTAAGTGGACATCTTTCGAGGAGGTCACGCTGGCCCATTTACCAGTGTCTTTCTTATTTCCCCACAGGGGGTGGGGGGGTAGTAGTGCCTCAGTATTATTGTCATCTGGTGTAAGGATGACAGTTTCAGTACCAGTCAGTGCCACGCAAAATCAAGGGCCAAGCACTGAGCACCGAAGTTGTACAACACACAGGAAAAACTTCCACTTTCTACAGGGTCAGGCAGAGCCACAGGCCCAGACCTTCTACTGCTAGGAACCTCCAAGGTGCGGATTGATGCTGGTTGTGAGGGGACAGGACGCAAATGCTTGAGCAGTGCACCAACAGATGGGCGTCTGGAACAGAGAGGCGTCAACGCAAACAGACGTGCCCCTAGACCTCCCAAAGGAAAGAGGGTCTGGGGGTGTCTTCATCATTCCAAGATAAAGAGAATATTTCTACTGTGAAAGTACGATAAATGAAGGAGAGAGACAGAGACAGAGACAGAAAGACAGAGAGGACAGAGAGAGATTCTTGTAGTAAATTCAGATGACAGAGAAAGGAAAAAGAACAAAATAAAAATGACCTTTATTTCTAGCAGCCCAAACCAATCATGCTTCCCTTTCAGCACAATTTATAGCCAACAAAAGACATTCTCAGTTTCAGTTTGTTGGATGTTGGTATGGATCTGGGTTATTTCCAGATGGGTGCTGTTACAAAGAAGGCTCGCATATGTGGATGTGTATGTTTGATTTTCTTCAGTGTGGAATCACTGAGCATACACTAGGAGTATACTCAAATTAACTTCCTATGAGACTTTCAGCGTGGATATTCAGTTTTGCAGCTCTGACAATGGTGTGTGAGTTACAAGTGCTTTGGAAACTTGCTCAGACTCAACCTCAACCTCTTATTCTTTGTAATATGGGTCGTGTGTGTGTGTGTATGTGTGTGTGTGTGTATGTGTGTGTCTGTGTGTGTCTGTGTGTGTGTATGTGTGTGTCTGTGTATGTGTGTGTGTGTGTATTGTGTGTCTGTGTATGTGTCTGTGTGTATGTGTGTCTGTGTATGTGTCTGGGGGTATATGCCTGTGTGTGTGTATGTATGTGTGTGTCTGTGTGTCTGTCTGTGTCTGTCTGTGTGTCTGTGTGTGTATGTCTGTATGTGTGTGTGTCTGTCTGTCTGTCTGTGTCTGTGTGTGTGTATATGTCTCTGTGTGTATCTGTGTGTGTGTCTGTCTGTCTGTCTGTGTGTGTGTCTGGGTGTATATGCCTGTGTGTGTGTATGTATGTGTGTGTCTGTGTGTCTGTCTGTGTCTGTCTGTGTGTCTGTGTGTCTGTGTGTGTATGTCTGTATGTGTGTGTGTCTGTCTGTCTGTCTGTGTCTGTGTGTGTGTATATGTCTCTGTGTGTATCTGTGTGTGTTTGTGTCTGTCTGTGTGTATGTATGTATGTGTGTGTCTGTGTGTGTGTGTGTGTGTCTGTGTGTGTATGTCTGTATGTGTGTGTGTCTGTGTGTCTGTCTGTGTCTATGTGTGTGTATATGTCTCTGTGTGTATCTGTGTGTGTGTGTCTGTGTGTGTCTGTTTGTGTCTGTCTGTGTGTGTGTCTGGGTGTATACGCCTGTGTGTGTGTTTGTGTGGGTGTCTGTGTGTGTCTGTGTGTTTATCTGTGTGTCCATGTGTATGTGTGTTGGGTGGGTCCTGGCATCGCACTGTGTGTTTATTTCTACATTCACTTACTACAGTGTACACCGTGCCTGCGTGAGGTTTGTTATTTGCCTATGTCTGTGGAGATCAGAGGGCATCAAGTTCCTGGAACTGGGCTTACAGAAGACTGTGAGTCACTCGATGTGGCTGCTAGGGACTAGGTCCTCTGCAAGAGCAGTAAGCACTCTAATCGCCAAGCCCCCTCCTCAGGCCCTGGTGGCTTTATTCTGTATTCCTCTAATGACTAAGTGTGTCTGTCTGTCTGTGTGTATGTCTGTCTGTGTGTCTGTCTCTGTGTGTGTCCATGTGTACAGTCAGTAATTCCTTTTTATAGAGTTGCTGACTATTCATATGGCTCCTCTTTGGTGATGTGTCTAAGCACTGGCCCACTATCACAACCTGCTATTTTATATTTAATGTATAATCAGATGAATACACCAGACGTGGGTCTCAGTTATTCTCCGTGCTTCCAGGGTAGGCTAACAGAAGAGAATAAAACCAACACACAGCAGAAGACTTTCCCGAAACAAAGCCCACGTTACCCACTTCGAGGGTAAATCAGAATCAACTCCTGCACTCGCTTGCCCATTCGTAGATGAGTTGTTCTTTTTAAGCGAGGCTGTGGGCAGGCTCTTCATGCATTCTGGGTAAGGCCCACTGCCAGAGCTGTGCATCCCGGCCAGTAACGCCCTTTCTGCCGTCTCCCTTTCCTTTTCCTCACGGTTTGTTTTTATGAAGTTTAAGCCATCTTTTCTCCTCCGGCTAAATCACAGCTTCTTAAACCCCAGGTCGCAGGTGACTAAGTGGATTTCAAAGACACACGGCAACGGTAGACAGCCAACACTAATGGCCAGTCAAGTAGGGAAGGGCTCCGGTGCTTCTGGATGGGCCCCTCTGTGCTGCCGTGCAGGTTCTGAATGCACACATGCGCTCCGTGCAACTGTGCATGCCCTTAGCCCATGCATTATCAACCAACTGTACTCAAAATGCCTCTGCTTGGATTAGGGACCTTTGCGTGTGTGTGTGCGAGTTGTAGGGGTTTTCTGTGCATACAACTATTCCTGCTCTTATAGAAATATAGTGGTTAGCCAGGCATGGCGGCATGCGGGCATAGACCCAGCACTTGGGAGGTAGGGCCAGGAAGATCAGAAGTTCAAAGCCAGCCTGGGCTATAGAGCGAGTGTGAGGCCAGATTGGGTTATTCAAGACCTTGTTTCAAATTATCTGAGCAATAATAATAATAGTTTATTAAGTAATGGCTTAATTGTGGGTAATGAAGTCTTAACATTTTCCTTACATTGCTCCTTAGCATCTAAGTACCAAATTAGCATATTTAGGGGCGGTACTGTGTTAAAATGTTTGATTTAGAAGTCGATGTTTGAGTTACCCCTTGAGTTTCCTAAGACTAAGAGAAATCTGGCTTGGCACGAAGTTTCTAGAACTGCAGTTTTACACTACATACTTAGGTGAATTAGCGTCCTTCAATATTGACAATGATCAAATAAAAAACACAGGAAGCACTGAAGTGGTACATCAAGCACTCGGTTGATTCAAGTTTTATGTAAAACCAGATGACATCTATCTCATGAATATGCAAACTTGCCTCTTGCTCTTAATAAGTGTTAACGTGGCATCTAGACCCAACAACCGTTTTGAAATAAATTTATTGTTTACTGTCAGTAAATTTTTGTTTGTGTAGGGTGTTTTTTTTTTGTTGTTGTTGTTGTTTTGTTTTAAATAGGTCTGTGTCCCTGGGTTAGCATAAAAATTTCTCAGGTGAAAAGGATCTCAAGGTGGAGAAAGTTTAAAAAGCTTTTACCTAAAAGACTTGCTCAAGAATCCAGGCTTTGCTTTCAGGAAAGGCACCCCAGACCGGCTTGTGGGTGTCTACAGTAGGGTTGCATGGAGAGCAGCGGCCGGGGCATCCTGGCTCCTGTCTGGCCTCAGCCTCCCAGTCAATCAAGGGGGTTTATCAGGAGTCGTGAACGTGCTCATGTTTCCTCACCTGCAGTGATGACTCTGGGTCCTGACTGTGACAGATAATGCCTTGTCCGTGCCCCGCCCCCTGCAGATAAAGGCCCCAGAGCACACCTTATCCAGTGGCTGGCGGGGGGGGGGGGGGGGGCATGCCTTCCGTTCTGTCAGCTTGATATCTATTATCTCAACCAATAACTGGAAACGTCTGTGCCATTCGTCTTCGGGTTAGTGTTCCTCTGCTCAGCGTAAGCAGCCTGCTATACTTCGTGTTGCTATACAGGGGGAAGCCTCCTGATGCATCACGCCACAATGGGCTTCATTTGGGCGTCTAGAAAACACAGCCTTCAATTGTAAGCCCATGAAACGCTATACCATAATTACAGTTTCTAGGCACCTCTAATGACCCATTAAGATGGATTTGTAGAACAGGTAGACTGTATAGCAAGAAGCAGGTGAGACCGAGGCTCCAGGACTTTCTCTCCAAGGGGCAGAGACCCACTGGACAAAATCTACCATAGAGAAAAAAAATCATAGAGGTAGACGAGATGGTATCATTGAGCACCATCACCACGGGGAAGCTCAATCCAGAAACCTTTACATTTCCTAGACTAAATCACCGGGTGAGTAGAGGACAAGTGGTATTCACCTTATGGGAATGCCAACTGTAAAAAAAAAATCATCAGAAAATAACTTGGCATTATCTTGTAAACTGACGGCCACTTATTACATTGGTCCCGGCAAACTGAACATCTAGTGACTAGATTCTAGTCATTTATTCTAGAGAATACAACTTTGTGCTCCAGGAAGCAGGTATAGGAAGCCCTGTTTATGATGTCCTCAAAGCGGGGCTGGAGAGATGGCTCAGTGGTTAAGAGTACCTGTGGCTCTTGCAGAGGACCCAGGCTAGAATCCTCATACCCACATGGTGGCTCACAACCATCTGTGATCAGGGCACTTTCTTCCGATGCTCATGCACAGGCCTGCACATGCTAAGTACGTGCACACACGTGAAATAAAATAAACCAAAGAAGGAAACAATGTCCTCAAAGTGAACATAACTGGAACTTTCATTTTCAGGAATATAGATACATTGCAGTACCACCACACGATGGGGGCATCATGCATAAATTACCGAGAGTGGTTAGCATCAACGTGGATCAACTTAGAAATGTAATTCTGAGCTGAGTGAGGCACAAGTTTGTAATCCCAGAACTGAGAGGCAAATGCAGGAGGAATGCAGGTTCAAGGGAGCCTGGGCTGCAGAGGGAGACCCTGACTAGAGAGTAGGGCAGGGAGAGAGAGGGGGAAGCAAGGAGCAGAGCAAGAGAAGGTAGACTATACAGCCATGTCCTTTATCCCGTCACTGCCAATGTGACCTTGTTTGGCAATGGGATCATTGAAGACTTAGTAAAGGATCCGAGGCTGAGAGCATCCTGCATCTAGGGTGAGACCTAGCTCTAATGATTAGCGACTGAGGCAGATGATGGAGTGGTGCTACCTACCACTTGCCAGAGAATTCCAGGAGCGGCTAGCAGCAGAGAGAAGAAAGGACTCTCCCACAAAGCTTCTGGAGGAAGCTCACTGTTGCTGACACCTTGGTTCTGAACTTTCAGCATCCAGAAGTATCAGAGACAGAGAGAGAGAGATACAGAGAGAGAGAGAGACAGAGACAGAGAGACAGAGACAGAAAGACAGAGAGAGACAGAGATAGAGGGAGACACAGAGAGAGAGACAGAGAGAGACAGAGACAGAGACAGAGAGAGAGCCCAGTGTGCTGTAATCTCTATAGCAGCCCCAAGAAGCAAGGAGCCTGGGTCTTAGGCCAAATGAACCATTTGTTGTCTGTTGTTTGAGACAGGGTCTCAAGTTCTAGCTGTCCTGGGACTCACTATGTAGACCAGGCTAGCCTAGAAATCACCAAGATCTACCTGCCTCTGCCTCCAAAGTGCTGGGGTAAAGGCATTTGTCACCATACCCGGCTAAGTGATCCAATTCTGAGGGTTCACTTGGTATCCAAACGTAAATATGTGTTCTGTTACATTGTTATAGTTTGCATGGGATGTGACCTTCAGCCGCTGGTGCTGTTTTGGGAGACTGCAGAACCATTTGGACAAGGGTCATCACTGACAGACAGAGCCATAGGGGTGAGGCTTATGCGTTATATGTCAGGCCTGTGTTCAGCCTGAGTCTCTCTGCTCTCTGTTCTGCAGAGATATGAGGGAAGCAGCCCTGCTGCGAGTGCTATCAGCCCAGGCTAGCCCAATTCCAACTGCCACATCCTCCCTAACATGTCAGACAAACTGCACCATGTCCAACCATGAGATAAACTCTCAGTTCCTTTGGCTGTCCCTGCCTTGTATTTCACAACAACATAAAGAAAACATCACAAAACACAATAAGACAAAAATACAACTGTAAAAACACATTAAAAAAAAAAACGGGGCTGGGGATTTAGCTCAGTGGTAGAGCGCTTACCTAGGAAGCGCAAGGCCCTGGGTTCGGTCCCCAGCTCCGAAAAAAAGAACCAAAAAAAAAAAAAAAAAACAAAAAAAAACAAAAACAAAAAAAAAAAAACAAACCTTCGGGGTTAGGGATTTAGCTCAGTGGTAGCAAGCGCAAGGCCCTGGGTTCAATCCTCAGCTCCGGAAAAAGAAAAAGAAAAAAAAAAAAAAAAACAACAACAACAAAAACCTTTAAAGGCAAGGTTTCCTAAGCCTATTTCAAGCCCTGACCATAAAGAATTTCATGGTGCCAAGTCTCTTCTGGGTCCAGTGGTTGTGTCAAGCATGTTTTAGAGAGTATGATATTATTCCCCAAAGGAAACCTTGTTTTTGCAGACAAGAAAACTGAGGTGAAGACTATCAAAACGTTTGCCTGAGGTCCCATAGCAAATACGTGCAAAGCAGGGGCTCAAAGAAGCTTCAATGTGTAGAACCCAAACTTTTCCCACCATAACAGAGACCCCAGGTCACATTTGGCTACCCTAAGCTTGTTCACCTCAAATACGACATGTCATCAGTGACCACTCCGGCAATACAGGACGCTCAGACCTGCTTATCTGGGGCGTTAGCTTCCTTTTCACAGCTTTGTAAACATTTAAGCTCAACGTTTTCACATGACATACGCCATTAACTAGGACTCGAGCCTTTCTGTGCACCCCATCATGACCAATGCAAAATGCTGTGCAACACCCATCTCCCACTCCTTGATACCAACTACCGGGGCTGACACACACATAACTTCACAGGAAGAAAGCTTCTTTGTCTGGAAATGGTTAGATGAGAGGTGGGGTTCCTGAAGTCAATGGAGGGGGCAGTGGAACAGTCAAATAAAAAGGAACCAACCTTGTGGGTAATCTGCAGGTCCTACATCCCAAGAGTCCCCTAGGTCCTAAGGACAGTCAGAAAGGCTGGTTACACTATTTTGCTCCTCTCTTTCCTTGGTCAGAAGTATTTACAAAGGAGTGGGAAAGAGAAAGGCTGACCGTCTGATTCAACTTAGGGGCTTGTCTTCCTTCTGGGGCTCAGCTTGACGCCATGTTCCCTTCCCACCCCCTTTTTTTTCCTATGAGAAAAGACATTTGTCAGACCCTGAGGCCAAGCCAGGATGCGGGGCTTGGGGGCGGGGCCAGGCTCCTGTCACTGCAGCAGGTGCTGGTTTCCTTCCTCCCCTCCCCCACCCCCTTCAGCGATCCAAGGGATGAAATTAATTGAGAAGGAGAGGTCAGCTTCCAAAGCTGCGTCTCAGCTTCCCCATCACCAATCCTTTTGACATAAATCTAAGTGGAAGAAAAGCGGCCTGGTGTGGGAATAGGTAGGTGACTGAGGGGTGGTTCGCTGCAACCTCTCGATGACATTTTGTACAAAGTCACTGCTCAGGATAACTTGTCTTAGTTGAATGCTGACTCTCTTCAGGTTCTACCTCACCATCAACAACAAACGGTGGGTGCATCTCACTGGTAGCTTTTGATACCTACTGTTTACATGCAATGCTTGGGAAGGCTTCAGGTAAACAGTGTGTTCATTACTTTACATAGACACAGACCAAAGGATCAAGTGGATAGAGCGGCAGAGCCCTCACAAATCTGGGCCTAGTTCCAGACCATGAACCCCTTCTTGACATCAAGTCCCCTCTCTAATAAGTCCAAGAGCTTCCGGAAGTAGCTTTCTCAGTGTCTCACTTTCTCTTGGAAACAATGTGTCACTTCCTCTCAGAAACAACATATCAAGAGCCTGGACACACACTCAGCAGTTGGTTGGTTCAGGAATAAATCTAGGAATGCCAGATTATCTTCACCACAAACACCGAATATTATCCCCTACTGCTGCTACACACCAGGGTGAGGGGCGAGCACAGAGAAATGCTAACAACCCAGTACCAGGAAGGGGTCCAGCAGCCTGAGGGCCTGTCCCTCCCTGCATGGCCAGCTGGAGGGTTCCCTATCTCCCCTCAAAGAGAGTCAGCTAGAGAAAAACACGTGTGGGCTGGTCTAAGTCGTGCCTGCAAAGCCCTCCGTGTAAGCATGCAGACGTGTAAGCATGCAGACGTGTCTCCCTTAAACTGAGATCTGAGTCATGTGGTTCCAAAGAAAAATTCAGGCTCATCTTTAGCTAAGCTCTAAACATCTCTGGCTATAAACACAGGGTGGACAGAGAATGGAGTGGAAACTAATCCAAGTCCCATTCTGAAAGCCAGTGTGCATGTGTGCATGTGAGTGTGCATGAGGGGGTGCATGTGCATGAGTGTGCAAGTGTGTGAGTGTGCGTGAGTATATGTGTGCATGAGTGTATGTGTGTGTGCATGTGAGTGTGTGTATGTGTGTGTGTGTTCTTTTCAGAAAGACTTAGAATGTAGTGTTTGGACCTACCAGCCAATACTACCTACTTACTGGGCTTGGCTTAAAGAACTAACTCTGATATATGCATAGCCCATTAGTCCTAAGATCTGGTCTCCAGAGGAGCCAAATCATATAGCCACTGGTTTTTTCTTTTTTCTTTTTTTTTATTCCCCATGAGCCAGAAATGAGGAGGAGCAGGAGCAGGAGGGAAGAAGAGGAGGAGGAGGGGGGGAGGAGGAGGAGGAGGAAGAGGAGAAGAAGAAGAAGAAGAAGAAGAAGAAGAAGAAGAAGAAGAGGAGGAGGAGGAAGAGGAGGAGGAGGAGGAGGAGGAGGAAGAAAAGTAGTAGTAGTAGTAGTAGTAGTAGTAGTAGTAGTAGTAGTAGTAGTAGTTGTTGTTGTTGTTGTTTAGAGGCACGCCCAGCCTGCAGCCCATGCGCTGTACCCATGCTGGGATGGCTATGAATGCTGGTCAAGGCAAAATTGGAAGCTGACTTAAACATGGGGTCTTGCAATTCTGCTTTTGTGGTTTGGTTATGTCGTTCTCCACTTGGAACTTTGGAAAGGCCAAGGTTGTCTTGCTTGGACCAAAGGTCAGGCACACCTGAAGGGCATGGAGGAACGTTCTTCTGAAACCCGTCTTCTCCCTTTCAGCAGAAGATTGCAGCCAAATTTCTGCTCTCTTAGTTTCTTACTATTGCACAGAAGTATTGTCCTCAAGAGCATCCTCCCATGGAAGAGGAGGCTGACCCATGGGAGGGACTTTTATCTTAGGTAAGACTTGGAGGGCCCCTGGGTCATTCCGAACACAACCCTGAAGCCCATCATTTCTTCTCCATGGGTCGCTACAACTGTTTTCCCATCCCATTTCCCTGCCTCGGGTCTCACCTGTTCTTTGACCTTTAAAAGCTACGCATAGGTACTAAAATGCACGTGGTCAAGTGTTGAAATCTTCCCACGGGCTCCAGAATAAATTCCTGCCAGATAAAATTTCGGAGCCTGTCTTCTCTCTCTGGCCCATGTTCCTTATCTGTCCTACTCATTTATTATTATTATTTTATTATTATTATTATTACTATTATTATTATCATTATTATTATTAGTGTAGTAGCAGTAGTAGTAACTTCAGGCTTTGGGCTGGTCTTCCAGAGCTGGCTCTTGTGTGTTTCTAGCTAGGGTCCTGCAGGGAGAACTCCCTAGCAGATCAGGTCAGGCAAGAAAAATGCCTGCTGCAGCCCCAGCTCCAACCAGCAGATCTGAAGCAGGCCCCCTGGGTCCCCATACAGGACAGAGCAGCTGCCCCAGCCCTTCCTCCTTCAGGGCGGAGGATGAGAGGCTTGAACTACTGGCCAGGTCAAGCACAGTGAGCCTGAGGTCAGTGACTTGTGCTTCTGCTGCTCCACACAAAGGGAGCTTCTCTGCTTAATCCCCAGGGCTGCAGGGTAAACATTTAGAAAGAGAAGTTTGTCCATAGAGGGCCAGCCTTTGTCTCCTTATCCCACTAAGAGATGGTCCAATGAAGGACTCTCGATTCCACGGGGAGCAGGAAACAGCCATAGCCAGACCGATACAGCCGCCTACATAATGGAGGCGACCCAGCATTGTGAAGGGCTGAACCAACAGTCAGAGTGGCAGCCCACACAGGGGTGAGGCAGCCCACGCAGGGAGCCCTGCACACGGCCCGTGAAGCCCTCCGTTCAGCTCTCATACAAGGGCTGGGAATTGTGCCCAGAACAATTTCCATGCCTTTATTTCTAAAAGCAAATATCCCCCAGGCTCCTGAGGACAGAGAGGGCTCTGTGCCCAGCTCCAGTTCTCGCCCAGCCCCCATCTCTCAAGCCTGCTTGTCTCTTTCCAGTGAGACTTTCTCCCAAACAAGTGCAGGGCCCTTCCTTCACTGCAGGCCACCAACTCTTCTTGCCGGGAGTGCACACCAAGGCCATTAGGATCTGCTTCTCTCTTCTAAGCTTGGTAGGAGACAAGCTCTCTTCAGAGACATGAAGCTTTTCTACTTGGGAAGCTGGGGCAGCATGATCCCAGCTCTTAAAAATAAAAGAGGAGTCATGGACTGGTGGTTCAGTGGTTAGAAGCATCCATGCTGCTTTTGCAGAGGACCTGGGTTCAGGTTCCAGCAACCATGTTGGCTGCTCACAACTATCTGGAACTCCAGTTCTAGAGGGTTTGACATCTTCTTCCAGCTTGCTTGGGCACCTGGCACACATGGTATATGTATACATACATACATATATACATATATCATACATACATGCATGCAAGCAAAACATGCATGCACATAAAATAAAAGTCTTTAGAACATAAAATTGGCACGTAGAAAGACTCGTTTGAGAGACAGTGAATTAATTATGTTTCTCCTCCTTACAGTCACCAGAAAGAAGAGATTCTCCCCGTTCTTCCCAGCCTCCCTCTTGGTAAAGGCCAGTGCTGACCAGTGAGGGTTAGAGGGAGCAGAAAGGGAAGCAGACCCCATATCCTGAGAGGCCAGTCAGCCAAAGTGAGTCACCTCTCCAAGCAAGTTCTGGCTGACCTTGACTCACGAAGAGGAGTGCCAGGGAGTGCCCACACCTCTCCTGTCTCCCTTTGGACCTCCAGGTAGCAACGGTTCTATCTGGAAAGAAGCAAGCCTGAGTCCAAAGCAATTTCTGTTGTAAACATTCAGCGGACGGACACCTCTCAGCACCCCAGGCTATCTTGTCTTCTGTTGTGTGCAGGTTGATTTCGGTTTTGGTAGCCCAAGTTCTGTTTGTGGTTGGGTCTTTTTGTTTGTTTTTACTTTGTCCTTTTCTTTTTTGGATAAGGTCTCATGTAGCCCAGGCTGGCCTAGAACTTCTTCAGGAGCTAAGGCTGGCCTTGAACTCCTAAGTCTCTCCAGACTCCAGGCCATCGCTGACTGCGTCAGATATACCCAACAGTCCTCTGCATCAGGAGCATAGAGGACATTTGACTCTACCTCCCAAGTGCTGGGTCTCAGCAGACCCAGCTTATTTTGAGAAAGGATCTCACTGAACAGCCCCTTGTAACCTCCAGCTCATGATTTTGATTTCCCTCCCTCCACTGTGCTGTTTCCTGCTACGTATACCTGGCCTTAGAAGTTGGATAAAGCTTCTAATTCGATAATGCAAGGCCACCTAACAGAATAGCATCTGAGGACCATCTGACAGCCTGAAGACCTGTATCCCAGAACAGAGACACAGGGGCTTCCAGAGATGCTGTGCCAGTTCTATCCCTACTCCAGAACGCACGCTTCTTAACTCTCTGGAACAGTTGAGTGGTTCTCCAGCCCAGTCAGTGTCCATTTTACTTTGGAGAAACCGACACTAGCTGGTTACTTTGTAGATTGTGTAAAATAAGTCTTAGCGTCAATATCCCCTCAGTGAAGAGTCAGTGCCCACCACACAGCCAGACACTACCAGGTCAACTTGTAAACAAGACTTTGTCACTTCAGGTCATTGCATACAAATGCTCACTTTGGGGCCAGCAAAGGAGCACGGAGGGGCCACCTGATGACTTCCTCTTAACTCCACGGCCTCCTGAAGTGGCCCTACTCTAGGCGTCACAGCATCTTATTTCACAAGTATTTGGTGGTCATAGGCTTCCCCAAGCACCCAGGAGCAGAGGGCACTTCCGAGGGCCCTGGGTTCCTCTTGGCTGCCTCACTGACAAGTTAGGAAATGACTTGTTAGGGTTCCATCCATCTTTTCCCTGGTATGTTGCCTGCCCCCTCTCCCTGCCGTTGACCCTAACTATGCTGTCCCTGCCTCAGTTAAGTGGTCCCTAATTGCCAGGACCAAAGTCCCGGGAGGCACCTGGCTCACCTGCAGCGCTCTAAACTCTGGGTGGGCGGTGGACAGCGAAGCAGCCCCCACCCAGATGCAGGAGAGGCGGGAGGCCCAGCTTCCCACCTGTCAATCAATGCCAGCAGCTGCGCTCTGTGTAGCCGCTGTGCGCTGCTCCTCGGAGGGAGATAAACATCATCGGGAAATCCAATCCAGCGCGGCTTCAGAGATAAACAGATGTGCGGGGCGCCACAGCTCAGGAGATAACGCCCCCACCCCGCCCCACGAGCCCGCCCAACCTGCACCTGCCCCTGGCGACCGGGATGAGCCTCTTGGGAGACAGGCTGCGTCCCTCTAACACTCAATGGGTCTCAAGAGCTGCTTGTGGAGTTGGGGTTAGAGCAAAAAGAAGCTGAATTTGTAACAAAATCGGTAGACTGCACTGGGACATTGGCATGAACTGCTAGGGTTCGAATCCTGGCTCTGCACTGTTGGTCAGACAACAGCAACACAAGGCGGAATGTTTATCACCGGGCCATGACTACTCAAAACCCCCTCTCTGGGCAGTTAAATCTGGACTGGTGTTAAGATGTACCACTTGCTCTTAGTCTGGGTTTGGTCTAGAGAAAACTGATAGATAGTTAGATAAAACTTTGAGGTTGACAAAACACCGGAAAGTGAAATCTTTTTGGGAGAGCGAGGCAGATAGAAGAAAGTTGGGTATGAGGATTAACATCTGGAAAGGATTCTTCCCTGCTCAGAATATACCTCCCAGAGTGTTTCATTTTTCCCCTGACCCTGAGAAACACTTCTGAAGTAGTGAAAAGGGACCTTGGTAAAGTTTATAGAAGCCCGGGACTCTCCCTAAAACCTAAAGACCCCTTCATTGGTGAGACCTTCGTGTTTTCCCTAGCCCCTCCGAACTGAACGGACTTTTTGCTTAAGTATGAAGAGTCGATGCATCTCCGGGACTGTGACGTGTGGTGTTGCCAGATTCCTGTCCCCGAGGCCGGAAGCTTTCTTGCATGAGGCCAACTAGAAAGAAAGGCCGGGGGTTTAAGCTGGAAATGATGACCACTGGGCCACACTCGGGGCACACCAGCTGAATCCCCATCTGTTCTGTTCTCCCCCATCTCCCTCCCTCCTCCCCCTTTCTCTTTCTCCCTCCCTCTTTCTCCCCTCTCTCTCTCATCTCTGCTCTGAAGCCCAGAGGTTTCCCGGTCGCCTTCCATAGGATCATGACGTGCGTCTCCTCCTAAACCAGAATTCTCCGCTGGTCAGGTTAGAAGATGCCTGACCCTAAGCAGAAGCTATCCCTGGATCTACTAAGGAAACTAGTCGAGTCTCCGAACCTCCCCAAGGGGCCCAGCAGGGAGCCCTCTGGCTCGCTCTCCTCGAGGAAAGGAGCTCAGTGACATCCGTTGCGCACCCCAACTGCAAGTTTACTACTCCTGGTTCTTGCAGAAGTGTGATCCCACTTTGTTCCGGTATGGCGGGAGCTCGCCCTTTCGCGCTAGCGTGATCATTACCCTAGCTAGGCCTTCGTGGACCTGAAAAGATCCGAGGCCTCTCGGGACGCCTCCCACTGCACCAGTCGCACCGCGGTCTCCGCCAGGCCGGAGGTGTGGCGTCCCCAGAGACACTGCACCCTCCGGCCGGTCCTCAACACGCCTCAGCTGAGGTCCACAGCACAAGCCGTTGAACCACGGCCGCCCCCCCTAGTTCCTGCAGTCTCCGGCTCTGTCTACCCCCACCCTCTTCCAGCCGATGTGAAAAAATGCGTGCGGACCTTTCCCTCTACTCTGAGGACGTTGGACTGGGAATAAAGTGCTATTGAGGCCGGAAGAGGCCGCCTCTGTCTGCAATGCTTTGTGCGGTGTTTGCGAAGACATTTGCATCTGTTTGCGCTTGGGTAAACGGCGCTAATAGCTCCGCTGGCCGCAGAAAGCCAGAAGATTGTTCGGTGCCTCCCTCCCCCTCCGGGCTCTGGCCCGGACGCTGGCCGATTTGTGCGGCGAGCCACCGGTGATCAGCCCAGGACTGCCAACCCCGTCCGGTTCAAAGATTGGGCGCCCTCGCTCTCGGCCCACTTTTAAACAATTGCCTTTGACAATGCAATTTTAAGCAGAAAATCGTCTAACTAGATTAAGCCTACATGGCACTTTAAAACAAAACAAAACAAAAAACAGGGGTTTAGACGAATCCGGGTCCAGAGTTGTGCGGTGCTTAACAGGATAGAAAGTGTGAAATGCATGCAGAGGTGGAACGACCGGCAGGTGCCAGGCCTTCCTCCGGCCGACCGGGGCTGGACAGCTCGCCTCGCCCCAGTCCCGAGGCTGCGCACCGGACGCAGCTCCCTAGGGAGCAAGCGTGTGGGGCTGGGGGCCGGTTCCAGCGAACCCCGACTTGCTCCATTCGCCCGGCCTGCAGGCTGAGCTCTCCTGGCGTTGCAGCATCCTGCCCACCCCTAATGGGGAGGGCACAGGGCAAGGCTAGTGAAGACGGAACGCCCTCTCCACTCGCGAGACTGAGCAGACAGGCTCTTTTAATGGGATCGAAATCAAAGTCAGGCCTTAGAAAGCTCCATTGCTATGGTAGCAAAGTTCTCCTGAAAGCGACAAAGCCCGGAGTCGCCCCCACCCCTTCCCCGGCCTTGCCCTCAGTCCCCTCCCCACTTCCACCCCCACCATGCGCTGCCTGGAGCCACACTCGGATCGCGCTCGGACGGGTTAATCACTGCAAAAACAAAGACATGAAAGGCTCTCCAATTGGAGAGCCCTCCACTGCCTCCGCCCGGGCCAGGGGGAGGGGAGCACCGCACTCGTGGAGTTTCCCCACCCAGCCCGAGAAAGCGCTGCGGCCCTCAGTCCAGTGGGAGTCCCATCCCACCATCCCCAGGCGACGCCGCCCACACAATCTGGCACCTCCCGGAGGACTGCTGGAGGTCGGCCGAGGGGGATAGAGGGGGATCAGGCGGTCTCCCAACCCAACCCCACCCACTGCCACAACCCCACAACAGAAACACAAAGCCCCAGGATTTTTCTTGGACGCTTTATGGAAATGTTTGAAACTGAGAAAAAAATTTTTTCTACAAACTTAAAAAAAAAAGCCCACAAATTCAAATTAATCGACGTTTAAAGAAATAATTGTAGCGTAAGACTGTAATAGTCTATTCCCACCTACTTCTAGAGCGCTAGATAATTCAATGTAATGTGGGATCTAGAATATATGTGCATACACATATTTAATATGATGTGGGACCTAAAGACTTAAATTACCATAAAGGTTTTCTTTATTCCTCTCCTTAGAATACAGGGGTCCCCTTGCCAAGCCCTCTGAGGAAGACCAGCAGGGTCCTCTGACCCGGGAGACTTTGACGGAGCAGAGCAGGGGCTTGCCAGTTTACAGACCATGAAGGGCCTCTCCCCTTAATTTCTCTCCCTTCAGGGAGAATGCAGCAATAACAGGAGAGGTGCAGCCAGGCCTGTCTGGGGAGGACCCAGGAGTATATCAGAAGTCTGAGGAGACTTTAACCAAGCATGGGGGAGACTGTTGGCTTCTGGTCTTTTTTTTTTTTTTTTTTTTTTTTTGGTTCTTTTTTTTTCGGAGCTGGGGACCGAACCCAGGGCCTTGCGCTTCCTAGGTAAGCGCTCTACCACTGAGCTAAATCCCCAACCCCGGCTTCTGGTCTTTGAGTCTGAGGACAACCTGACCAGTTCACAGGGCAATTAGAGATTGCTTTTTTTTATTTTAAGCCGTAGGGTCAGAACTATTCCAGTACCCAGAGTTACCTAAATCCGAGGTAGGCATTATCTGAGCCATTCTTTTTCTTATTGTTACTCTCTATGTCAAACAGAACCCCCACCCCCACCCCTCTGCGCCTCCACTTCTCTTGCAAAACTTTTCTAAGAGCTCCTGATTCAGAGTTTAAAGTCTTTGCAGGCAGGGTGGTGCACATCTTTTTTTTTTTTTTTTTTTTCACATCTTTAATCCCAGCACTCACAGGCAGAAGCAGGCAGAGCCCTGAATTCCCAAGGCTAGCCTGCTCTACAGTGAGTCCCAGGGCAGCCAAGGCTACACAGAGAAACCCTGTCTCAAAAACCAAAGCCTTCACCCACAAATGACCTTGAGTCATGAGGCCTTGTGTTCAAGGGTCTCAGAGTCTAAGGCCCTCAATTATTCCCATGGTCAAGAATAAGGAGCAGACAGTGGGGCTGGAGGGTGGCTCAGCAGTTAAGAGCTGGCTTTCGTCCTGCAGAGGACCCTGTCCTGGCTTCAGCACTCGTATGGTGGCTCACAACCCTCTTGTTGTGCCCATTCACATATGCAGGCCAAATAAACACATAAAAGTAACTGTTTTAAATTAAAGAATACAGGGCTGGAGAGATGGCTCAGTGGTTAGAGCACTGACTGTTCTTCCAGAGGTCCCGAGTTCAATTCCCAGCAACCACATGGTGGCTCACAACCATCTGTAATGGGATCTGATGCCCTCTTCTGGTGTGTCTGAGGACAGCTACAGTGTGCTCCTATAAATGATAAATAAGTAAATCTGTTTACAAAAGATTATTGGTTAATTCTTTTCCTCTGAGGCCCGGTATTCTAGCATGATATTAAGGCCTCCCTGAAAAGCTCTGAGAGCTCTAAGTAGAAGGGAGATGCAGGCAAGAAGCTCCATTCCTGGCCTGGCTGATTCCTATCGGTGTCTTGGCCTAGATGTGCTTGAATCAGGTACTGGCATCAGCTTTATTTCCCAGCAGGGACCATGGCACAAAGACAGACCAAGGCAGGATAAGACAGCTTTGTCATGGCGGTGGAATCCAAACTGGAGCCTTCAGGATGACCCAAGGGAAAACAGAGACAAGGTCCCCAGAGACAGCAGCACATCCAGGCAGAGGTTCCTCTCCTCTTCCCACTAGCTTCTCGGGGAACAGCCACTTACCCTGTAGCCTCAAGGATCCCTGCTGTGAGAGACGACATAAGCCCTGCCCCTTCCACTTAGTCCCAGATCCTCTCAAAGGAGATTGTCCCACTGGGCACACACAGACACACACAGAAACACAAATACACATACACACACATACACACATATACATACATACACATATACACACAGACACACATACATGCACACAGACACACACAGACACACACATATACACACACATACATACACAAATACACGCACACATACACACACATACACACACATACACACATATACATACATACATACACACATACATATACACGCACATACACACATACACACATACACGCACACATACACACATACACATACACACATATACATACACACATACATACACACACATACACATAAATACACACATACATACACACACACACACACACACACACACACACACACACAAAGACTACCTGCTCAGGGTGCTAGGCTCTTCCTCATTAATCTTTAATCAAGAAAATGCTCCCACAGATGTGTCTACAGGCCAATCTAATGGCATTTCCTCAGATGAGAGTCCTTCCTCCCAAATGATTCTAGCCTTTGTCTAGTTGACAAAAAGCTAGCCAGCATACACTCCAGTTCCCGCTGGGAGCCCCTATCTATGTGTTAACCTTGACTGGACGTAATGAACCAGGCATCTCAGAGCCAATCATCCAACACTGTAGCTTCTCTGGAAGGAGAGAGGAAAGTGAGGGTAAGGCTAAGCTTGGGGAACACGTCCCTCCACAGCCCCTAGCCACAGACAGGCAGGATCTATCCTGATCACCTGTGTCTTCCCAGGAAAAAGATGTGACAGGCCCCTTCAGACATCCTACAGTGGGGAGGGAGGGGATCCTTCTCTGTGGTCTATCTGAACACTTCTCTTACTGCCCAAGAGCAGAAGTGCATGGGAGGACTCTGACTGAATAAATCAAGAGTCACATGCCCCTAGTCACCCCAAGCTTGTTGGAAACAAGAAGGAAGTGCAGGTCTGAGAGGCCATGAGTGGCTTCAAACCAGAGCTGGCATTAAAGCCATTAAAGGGAGAAGCTAGGGTACAAGCCTCTGTGCCAGGAGGACAGTACGTCCCTGGTAAATGGCTGACCACCACGGCTTGCGGGTGCTCTGCCAAGATAACTTTCAGGATGGAGCTTATGAGATATTTGTCTTGGGGCCCGACAGGTGACCTTCAGAGGTGAAGGCTTAACCCCTCTTAACCCTTGACCTCTCACCATTGCTCCTCTCCCGGCTGCTTCTCTAGGTAAAGTAAGTGTACAAATCCTATCTTATTCTGCCCAGAAGCCACCTGGGCCAAGAGGCCCAGGAGAGCTCCCCCACACTGATGGATGGCTCTTGCTCAGAAAAGAGTCACCGTCACCTCAAGTAGGACAACTGCTTCAGGAGGGACAACCAGGACCAGGCTCCGGCTTCTACAAAGGAGTCCTCTTCTAGCATTCACTGGACCCAAGCCATTGACTGCTGATGTGCAAACCATTCCACAGACCAGGAAAAAATCATGCCCAGCCTCACATCCCACCACCGCACACTGCGCGGGGAGCAGGGGGTGGTATGGGGGGCTGGGGAGGGCAGCCTCCTGCAGCAACACTCAAAGCCAATGAGCAGGCTCTCAGAGCTGGGGTCTTCACTACTTGAAAGAAAGACAGCTCTCAAGTGCAGAGTAGAGCTGTTTCAATGGCCCCCTTGTTATGCTAATAAAAGAGTCTTCTCTGCTCTAAAAGTCCTCCCCATGCCTAGGCATGCAAGTGTGTAAGGTCCTTATGCCTGTGTGTGCAAGCACAGAAGGGTCAACAGGGATCTTGGAAACAGAAGGCTTGGGTTCCTGGGCTTTGGAGGGGACATGCTGGGGGGGGGAATGTGTTCTGACCTCTTGCTGACTTAGATGTCCTCTCAAGGGGCACCTACCCTTTCAGAAGGACCCCCAGACTAGGGCTGCCAGGCAGGCAAACATCTCTCTCATTTTACAAGATGTGCATCACCGGAGAGACATCTCAGACCTCAGTGAATGAAACAAGCTCTTCGAGTCAGACTCTAGAAACCAATTTCACTTTTTTTTCTTGGTCCAATGGTAAGAATTGGGGAGACCGTTGTGGGGAGCACTTGGCACAGGACCTGCTACATAGCAAAGGACCTCTTTGCAGAAGCCTCTCACAGCTCAGAACACAGAGGTTGTGGGGGGAGTGGGCTTAGAACGGTGATCCTGGGAACCCCCTGAATGCAAAGCCAGCTGATGCCAAGTGACCTTATGTGGATAGGAGTCTAATGTAGGCTGCCTCCTGTGAGTCAATCCTGGCGTTCTCCACCTGAGCCAGGGCCCCACAAATACAGCTCACTGGTGGATTTAACATGCACGGCAGACCCCTCATGTCCTTCAGTGACTCGGTTCTCAATGCTTCAGTCTCATCTGTCCAAGGGGACATGACCACACATACATCAGGAATCTCTGCCCAGTGCCAGGCTCAGTTTGTTCAACCTGGGATGACACTCATCCTTCCTTGTCGCTGTCTGTCCAGCCTGCTGAGAATCCTGGGGGAGGTGACCCTAAAAGGGCAGGCCCCCAAAGGAGTGCAGAGAATTGGGACCCCTCTGGCATCCTCCTAGAAGATAAGACCATTGAAAAAGGTCTTTCCTCCCCCAATGTTCTCCCACCTCACGTCTACCCTCCCACCCCAAGCCCCTTAACTGTCTTCTCACAGGACTACGGGCGTGATAACAGTTCCTCTCTTAGTAGCGACACTCAGTGAGAAGACTAAGAAGAAACGTCTGTCAGCTGGGCATCACCTGTGCCCCCCGACTCTTTACCTTTGGGCCCACACAGGGGCAGGATGCTTTCACAGAGCTAAGAGATGGCTGTTGCCTTGGGGAAGAGAAAGCTCTCAAGAGCAGGCCACTGATCTTAAAGGGGAGTAATAGGATTTTCTTGGATTCACACTGATCCCCCAAAGGAGAAAGGCCTCTGTTTGCCTTTTTTTAAAGCCACCAAACAAGGAACTAAAACCTCTTTCAGCCCTGAGTCCTTTCTGAAGTCCTCATTATCCCCCAGGGGCACCGGGAGAACAGACCTGGTGCCTGTCCCACCACGCTGAGAGCTTTTCCTGGGAAACCAGGGACCCACATGCCACCAGACCACGGGCATTGGCAGTTGGTCCTCACTCAGTTCCTAGCTGGCCCGAGAGACCTGTGCTCTTCACCTGCCTAAAGATGTGCTTCCCCACCACACACAGGCTAGATTCTGAGGGTGACGACAGCAGTCACCGTGGACAGTCACACACAGTAACTCTTATTTATTCTGGGGCAGCAATGGAGGCTCTGTTTCCCTCTCCCGCTGACCGCAGCTCTGGAGATCTGGGGAATGGGTGGCAAAATCAGGCCTGGCCCTGAAGCGCTGGCCACACCTCCAGGTTCCAAGTGACAGCAGTGACCTTTAGCTGTCCCTACCTGAGCTGTCCTATTCCAGCTGTCGTCCATCACTGTCGCACCTTCAAAACATCACAGACACTCACTCACACACACCCATGCTGGCCTGGTCCTATACCCATCTAAGCTTAGGCCTAGACTTCTGTCCGGCCCTGTTACCATTGCTCTCTCCATCCATCTTCCTCCACTGCCCTCTTTTCCCATCCTCGGCCCAGCAAACAGAGAGGCTTCTTCTCTTTCCCCTCCCTTCCCACTCCTCTATGATTTCAGATTTCACCCCCTAACATGTCAGGGACTCCCCGCTGCCCCTGAGGGTGTGACTTACCCATTCCCCCATGAGTCAGTCAGCTGGCAGCAACTCCCTACGCACATGACAAGCAGATGCTCACGTGAGCACACACACGTTTGTGCCCGTATGTGCACACACTTGCAGGCATGCTTCTGGACCGCAGCCTTTTGTCTGCTTATGTTCCCTCAGTCCAGTCTTTCCCTCCTCTGTGAACTACCCTCTCCGATCCATTTTTTTAAAAAATATGTTTATATTTATTTATTTTATGTCTGTGAATGTTTTGCCTACCGGTTTGTATGTGCCCTGTGTGTGTGCCTGGTACCCAAGAAGGTCAAAAAGAGGGTGCCAAGTACCCCAGAACTGTAGTTATGATAGCTGTGAGCCATCATGTGGGGTGCTAAGAACTGAACCTGGGACTTCTGCAAGAGCAACAAGTGCTCTTAACCTCTGAGCCATCTCTCAAGGCCCCGTATCCTCCTCTTCCTCTTCTTCATCCTCTTCCTCTTCCTCCTCCTCTTCTTCTTCCTCTTCTTCCTCCTCTTCCTCCTCCTCCTCTTCCTCCTCCTCTTCTTCCTCCTCTTCCTCCTCCTCTTCCTCCTCTTTTTGAGATGTATTCATTTTATTTTATGGGCAACTGTTTTGCCTGCATATATGTATGTGCACAACGTGCCCGGCCGGCGCCTTGGAAGGTCAGACAGTGGGTCCCCTGGGACTGGAGTTAAGAATGCCTGTGAACCACTGTGTGGGAGCTGGGAAGCAAATCCAGGTTTTCTGCAAGAGCAACAAGTGTTTCTTGAACCATTGAACCATCTCTACGGCCTCCCCCATCTATCTTGCAAGGTAACTAGGGGCGTTGCATGCCTTTAATCTCAGGAGGTAAAGGCAGACAGATCTTTGTGAGTTTTGGGGCTAACCTGGTTTGCAAAGCGAGTTCCAGGGTCAGCCACAGTGGCACAGTGAGACCCTGTCTCAAATCAAACAAACAAGAGTAACCCCCCTCCGCCCCCCATGAAACCACTACCACCATTAACAACACTGCTAGGATGCTGTGTCCTCCAGGAGAGTCCCCGGTTACCGCCACCACCTTATGTTAGTGTGGTTCGTGTTCCATGGTGTGTTAGTGTGTTCTGTGTTCCATGGGGTGTTAGTGTGTTCTGTGTTCCATGGGGTGTTAGTGTGTTCCGTGTTCCATGGTGTGTTAGCGTGTTCCATGTTCCATGGTGTGTTAGTGTGTTCTGTGTTCCATGGTGTGTTAGTGTGTTCCGTGTTCCATGGTGTGTTAGTGTGTTCCGTGTTCCATGGTGTGTTAGTGTGTTCTGTGTTCCATGGTGTGTTAGTGTGTTCCATGTTCCATGGTGTGTTAGTGTGTTCCGTGTTCCATGGTGTGTTAGTGTGTTCTGTGTTCCATGGTGTGTTAGTGTGTTCCGTGTTCCATGGTGTGTTAGTGTGTTCTGTGTTCCATGGTGTGTTAGTGTGTTCTGTGTTCCAAGGTGTGTTAGTGTGTTCCGTGTTCCAAGGTGTGTTAGCATGTTCCGTGTTCCATGGTGTGTTAGTGTGTTCCATGTTCCATGGTGTGTTAGTGTGTTCCGTGTTCCATGGTGTGTTAGTGTGTTCCATGTTCCATGGTGTGTTCTGTGTTCCATGGTGTGTTAGTGTGTTCCATGTTCCATGGTGTGTTAGCGTGTTCCATGTTCCATGGTGTGTTAGTGTGTTCTGTGTTCCATGGTGTGTTAGTGTGTTCTGTGTTCCATGGTGTGTTAGTGTGTTCCATGTTCCATGGTGTGTTAGTGTGTTCTGTGTTCCATGGTGTGTTAGTGTGTTCTGTGTTCCATGGGGTGTTAGTGTGTTCTGTGTTCCATGGTGTGTTAGTGTGTTCCATGTTCCATGGTGTGTTAGCGTGTTCCATGTTCCATGGTGTGTTAGTGTGTTTTGTGTTCCATGGTGTGTTAGTGTGTTCTGTGTTCCATGGTGTGTTAGTGTGTTCCGTGTTCCAAGGTGTGTTAGCGTGTTCCGTGTTCCATGGTGTGTTAGTGTGTTCCGTGTTCCAAGGTGTGTTAGCATGTTCCGTGTTCCATGGTGTGTTAGTGTGTTCTGTGTTCCATGGTGTGTTAGTGTGTTCCGTGTTCCATGGTGTGTTAGTGTGTTCCATGTTCCATGGTGTGTTCCATGTTCCATGGTGTGTTAGTGTGTTCCGTGTTCCATGGTGTGTTAGCGTGTTCCATGTTCTGTGGGTGTTAGCGTGTTCCATGTTCCATGGTGTGTTAGTGTGTTCTGTGTTCCGTGGATGCAGGAGAGGCACTGGCTGTCTCTTCTCTAACAGCAACAGAATTTCTAGCTGGGTAAATTGTCAGGAGAAGAACCATATTGTCCGGTCTCTGCTGTGGCTCTGTTCTGACCAACACAGCATAAACAAAAGGGGCTACCTGCGGCTGCTTCCAGGAAACCCTCTCAGAGGACCATAGCATGCTCTCTGCCTCTTCTCCATCTCTTCTTTCACCTTGCCACGGGAGCAGTGCCACCGGCTTAGATGATGAAGGAAAGTCACAGACTAGGAATGGGGGACACTTGGTCCTGTGGGTCTCAGGAAGCAGAGAGGCCATGATTCTTCTGTTTGTTTGTTTATGTATATGAGTGCTTTGTCTTCATGCACACCAGAAAAGGGCATCAGAACCCATTACAGATGGTTGTGAGCCCCCATGTGGTTGCTGGGGACTGAACTCAGGACCTCTCGAAGACTAATACTCTTAACCACTGAGTCATTTCTTTAGCCCTGAGACTATGTTTCCTATGTTAAGAAATCCCGAAGAAAATGATCAAACTTTACCTTTTGTAAATAACACTTCCTTGGGGATTTTTTTTTTCTCTCCAAATAGTGTATTCTCTCTGTTACCCCTGGTATAATTCTACAACTGTGCCTATCACATTGTCATGTTACTCTTAATGGGTCTGTTTGTCTGGGAGACTGAGAACTGCCTGAGGGCTTGTCTAAGTCAACTCTGTATCCAGAGAGTCTTGAGCAGAGTAAGCATTTAATTATGGGCGGAGGAATTAGGGATGAATGGCGATTTTAATAGGCGGATGTAAGACTGATGTATGGATGAGTTCTTAGACATTAAAGTTCGAGCTAGGATCTGCTGGTCTTGCTTTCTGGCATGCGTAGACACTATCTCTGGTACCTTCCAACACAAATAGCATCCCTTGCCTCAAACCACACCCCCCACCTCCCCATCCCCGCCACACACACTACCTAGCTCATTCCATCAGGGCTGTGGGCGGGTCACTCAAAGGTAGAGTTGGCTCTCCCAGTATAACATGTGTTTGTCGCAGATGCCACAAGTGACAGCTCAGCCTCCTGGTGACATCTGAAGGCCATGTGGAAGTACTAAGAAGCACACAGAAGCCGTCATGATGTGAGGTTAACCTTCAACCAAGGAAAGACAGCCAGATGGAACATTCTTCTCTCCTCCAAACTATGAAGTTCTCACGGCCTCTGCTAAAGCCTTACAGAGCGAGTGACTGACCATGCGGGACACTTATAACATTCTCCTGATATCCATTCTCTCCCTATCCACACTTCCCCCTTTCTCCTGTCTTCCCGGGATACAATATTAGCACTACCGTTTCTGTGTCTCTCTTCCCTAAGGGTACCCATAGTGATCATGCTTGGTAGGTAAGAAGTCTCCTGTGGTCAGGGCACAAATGGAAACTGTGCTAACTTTCACACTAAATCAGAAGCCAGAAACAGACAGGGTTAACAAAACCACTGTAGTTGTTCCTGTTTGACGTAGTATGCTGAGCTCACACTGAGGCCTGGAAGTTGGATTCTTTAGATGGGTGAGCGCAGGCATGTAGCTTTGTCTCCCTGTGCCTGTTGTCTCACTTGTGGCTTCATATCGGTGATTACCAAGAGTACAGCGCAAGTTTGACCAGCATTAGTCATTGTCATTGCTGTGAGAAGGCATCTCAGGAGAAGAGCCTGAACACCTTTCAAAATGGGATCTGCTGCCTCTGCACTTTAGTGGTCAGCAAGTAAAGTGTTAACCAGATTGCCTCTCGATAAACCAAGAAGCAACGTTTAAATAAACAAAGGCACAATCCCAGTCATACATCCCTGGAAACCCCTGTGTGGTGTTGTTCCCAGGGTTATTTTAGCCACCCAAGCAAATGTGCAAGTCAGGGGACAGAAGGACCTCAGTGGCTTCCATGGTACACAGGTGTTGGTAGATATCTGAATATACTAAAAATGAGTGCTCCCTTTAGTCCACTATTTTGTTTCTAAAAAGATATCCTAAGGTGTGCCCTCACACATACAAACTGAATGTGTAAATGATACCCCCTCTGGCCTTGGGCCTTTGATTCCATTCTAAGATCTTTGGGGTAATCAGTGAGAAATCTGTACTTTCTCTTTGCTGAGGCTGTTTGTTTGATAGAATATGAATGTGGACTTGATTTATACACATTCTTTGTTCAAAATGAAGAACAGAGAAGACAAAAAGCTAAGAAACAAAGATGGAGGGAGGGAGGGAGGGAGGGAGGGGGAGGGAGGGAGGGAAGGAGGGAAGGAAGGGACTGAAGCCATAGCTGGGAAATGTAAGTTCTATCTAGGGAAGAGAGCTTTTAAAGCCACAGCCCAACAGAGTAGATACTAGACTAAGCTGATGTGCCCAGCCCATGACACAAGTGCAGGGTGCTTGAAGTGGCTTCTCAGAAGGAGCCAAGGCATTCAGAGCAGCAAGCCCAAGAGATGGAGACCTGGGCCAGAGACCATGAAGACCTTGAAGAAGGAGAGTTGCTGAACCCTGGGTCTCTGACCAAGGCTGGCTCTGAGAACCTGTGGGGTGCAGTTCACAGGTACCTTGATTCATGGGCAGGCAGAACAGGGACTAGAACTTAACAAACAAGAAAAATGAGACTAGAAAGAAGTCATTTACTCCTTCAGTTAGTGAGAGATGAAAGCAGGCTATGACCCCTGCTCACTTCCAGAGCTTCACCAAGCCAGCTTTGCCCCAGGATGGAGCTGCAAGGGGCACATAGGACAAGGAGTTTGGGACAGAAGGTAGGATTGCTTCATTCTGTGCCTCTCAAGTTCTGGCTGTCCAGCTCTGCCCTGGTGCCTGAACGGAGGCAAGGGAGGGGGCACCAGGCAGGGCTCCGAGGGGCTGATTGGTCCTCTCATGAATAGGGCGTGTGAGCAGAAGAGTCACAGGAAAGAGATGTCTCTGATCATCCAGATGGAGCAGATGGGTCCAGAGGCTGGGTCAGTGTCTTGCAGATCCAATGGAGCAGGTGTTGCCTGGTGGCTGGTGGGCAGGATGAGGCAAGTGGAGAAACTTTGGCCCTGGCCACCTCCCTGTCACAAAGGCTGCACTCTGCCAATGACCAAACTCCCCTCCCCCACCCACCACCACCACCACCACCACCACCACCACCACCACCACCACCACCACCACCACCAAGAACTCAGTGCTAATCAGCTTAGAAGGGCTCCTGAAGGGAGCTTTCCACAGCAGCAAATTAACACTTCAATTAAAAGACAGGCAAGCCAGCCCTGACTTCGACTCTCTTCCACCCCTTCCACCCCGCAAAGAGTTTAAATAAGACACAGGGACACTGAGGGGGAGTAGGTGACCTTGGCAAGTCTCACCTTGAACTGACTACCTGGTCAGCCTAGTGTTTCTAGCTCAGTCTGGAATTCAAGACCACAGAATCTTATAGAGATCATATGACCTCCAGCTCATATGTAGCTAAGGCTAGCCCTAAACTCCTGTGTCTCCTGTCTCTACCATCCAAGGGCTGGAATTATAGGTGTGCGTGACCACGGGTGGCTTGGACTGTGCTCTTTTCAGACGTTCTGAAGAGTGTTGAGAACAACTGTTCAGTAGGCTCTGACAGCAATACAGGGGTGAAGCTGACCAGAACGTCAAACAGGGTGATGTTAGAACGGGAACTATGGGGTATGGGAGGACACCACAGAAGATAAGTGATAGGACGGCTTCATGGATCTTTCTCTTTAAGTGTGTGTATGTGTTTGTGCTGGGTTGAGGAGTATATGTGTGTATTTATGTGTGTGTGTGTGTGTTTGTGTATGTTTGTGCTGGGTTGAGGGGTGTGTGTGTGTTTGTGTTGGGTTGAGAGGTGCGTGTATGTTTGTGCTAGATTGAGATGTGTGTGCATTTGTGTCTGTGCTGGGTTGAGAGGTGTGTGTGTGTGTTTGTGCTGGGTTGAGGTGTGTGTGTGTATTTATGTGTGTGAGTGTGTTTGTGTATGTTTGTGCTGGGTTGAGAGGTGTGTGTGTGTGTGTGTGTGTGTGTGTGTGCTTGTGTGCATGCATGTGTTTATTTGTTTACTGAGGATCTCAATTAAAACAAAAAGGTTGGGATAAGCTCCCTCTCCATACACAACTCTTCAGCAACAAGGAGACATTTAGGTCTGCCAAAGAGCTTCATGCTCCCAATGTGCAGAGGTGGCCCTCAGTGAGATACATAGCTGTTCCTCCCAGTCATGGCTCCTAAAACAGCAAGGCCACACAAACTGGAAGCTGTGTTTCCCCATCCCATCAACAGACTGGTCAAAGGGTGTGGCCAGCAGCAGAGTGGTAGAATAGCAAGCCATTCCGGCCTAGGTGGGTGTAAGGTTTGGAAAAAGGGACCGCAAAAGATACCAGTTGTGGCTTGTACAAAGGTAGAACCCCTAAGCTCTATCTTAAGCCCCCACCACCATCAGAACCTGAGCTCCAAAAGCGATCAACAACCACATACCTTCCTACAACTGGGGTCCTACTGAGAAGAAAGGGAAGTGAGTCCAGGAAGGGCCCTTGCTGGCAGAGCAGGGTAGGGCAGGGTGGGGCAGCCAGAAGGCTGTCTTATCCAGTGGCAAATTCCCTAAACCTTGCAAACCAAGCCATCCCTGCCCTGTGTGCTTGGAAATCCCTTTGAGCTGGAGAGGGCACATGGGGGTCAGAGAGTGATGAGCCCTGGCCCCAGCACCGTTTGAAATCCTGGGCCGGGGGGCGAGGCCTTCGAGGTGGGGTCGCCACCTCCAGGGCAGCGGCGTCCTCCGGCCGGTTGCTAGGGCCTCTCTTCCGAGGCATCAGGTTATAGGGCCGCGTGGAGCAGCCCATCTGCCGGCTCACTTCTCACTTTCCCCCCTAAGGCTGCCTGTGACCCGGCTCCCCAGGCTCTGGCCCGGGTGTAAAAGTGGCGGGGGGGCCTTTATTCCCACCGAGCCCCTTCTCAGCAGCTCTGCCGGCCAAACTGCTCTTGGATTACATTTTGATGAGTTTTCAATTTAGGTTCCACAGACAAGGGAGGGGAGGGGCGGGGGCGAGGGCGGGGGCGGGGCGGGCGGAATAAATGCAACAGATGGGCCCAATTGTACTGCCTAGGCAAATGAAGGAAGACATCTGTAGCTCCCGAATACTGGTGGTCTGAAACGCAATTAGCCCTCTGTGAAAGGGGCCCCTCGCAGCCCCCTCGGCCAATCCCCTCCGAGGCACTGCTCACGTTACAATGGCCTTGACCACAATCCATTGAGCAGAAAAAGGAAAAAAGAAAAGAAAAGAAAAGAAAGAAAGATTAATCCAGGAGTTGCTGGGCGGTGGGGCTGCAAGTGGGTTGCCATGCGGTAAGGAGAGAGACTTGGATTTCTGCGTTTTCACGGGTCTCCGTCTCCTTCTGCGTGTACCTACCCTAAATTCTTTGGGAAGGCAACGAGAAAGGAAGTATCGGATTCTTTTTCTCTTAGTGAGGCTATGTGGTCCCACATCTCCAGTGATTCTTACTCTGCAAATGGCTCAGAAACCTCCCTGTTCTACTGTCGTGTTTGGAAAATAATGAAGACACCAGTCTCCCATAGTTGGAAGTGGTAGTTCTGTTCGACTTTAAGGACCTGGGTCCAACTGTCCTTCCTGTCTGGCTGTCAGACATCCCTAAGCCCAGAAGAGAATGATTTGGGGCTTACTGCATTCGCATGCTTCCGGCCAGTACTTCCTGGCAGATGTAGGAGGCGACCCTGCAGAACGACATGGACTGTTCACCGGGGGCCAGCGCACCTTGAAGTTAATTGCTCACCTGGCTTTGTTCTCGGCCAGGCTGCGTTCCCTGACCCTCTGATTTGGGAGATAAAGGAAGCCCATGCTCTGTCCATCCTTCTAGAGTTTCAGCTGCCCATGTCCTGTCAGAGCCATCAGATGGCCCCGAAGCTCCCTGGTCTGTGTCAGAGGTCACTCCCAAGGGTGTGCATTCTCTGGCCCAGTGCCTTCTTTGGGGAGAATTTCTGTCAGTTAAGCATCAAGAGGGCGTTCTCCCCCCCCCCTTTTTAAGCAGGAAAGAAATAAATACAATATAACATTTACAGCTTTTTAATGTAACTTTAAAAAGTACCTATTCGCTTTTATTTTATGAGTGTGCTTTCCCTGCACATGAGCAAACCCAATCTGTGCAGGAGGCCGGAGGAGAGCACTGGACCCCTGGAACTGGAGTTGCAGACAGTTGTGAGTGGCGTTTAGTTTTACTCCATTAAATTCTGGGACTGTTGGGGTTGGGGATTTGGCTCAGTGGTAGAGCGCTTGCCTAGCAAGCACAAGGCCCTGGGTTCGATCCCCAGCTCCGAAAAAAAGAAAAAAAAAAATTCTGGGACTGCCTTGTTTCGCTTACTATAATATCCTCGAGACGCATCTATACTGGAGCATATGCCAGAATCTTCCTCCCTTTTAAAGAAAATCACATTTATTTGCATATTTTGTTTGGTTCCATCATTTGTCGATGGATAGTTGGGTTACGTCTCCCTTCTGCTCGTTGTGACTGTGAACATTGATGTACCCATACCTCCTGTGATTTCTGCTTCCTGGTGGTTGGTTTTGTTTGTTTGCTTGTTTTTTCAATATACTCAGAAGTGACTTGCTTAGATAGTGTGGTAATTCTGTGCCTATTAGTATATATTTATTTATCTTTATGTGCATGTCCTGCATCTAAATATACCACATACATACAGTACAGTTCTCTGTACTCCAAGAGCTCTCTGTACCCCAAGAGCTAAGGGAGATGAGAACACTGCTTCCTCCTGGGGTTCCTCAAGTCTAAGCCAGCGCCTCTAAGGAAGACCTGGACCAGTGCTGCCTCTGGGCATCTTGGGGTAGTTTGACCAGTCATACCCAGGCCTCCATTGTGAGTTGACCGCTATTCAGTCTCCTGCTTGCCAACTGCACCCTGCTCCCTAATGGGGCTAGGTTCTCTCGTAGCAATGATGTTCCTGACCTGACCTGGTGATCACATGGCCTAATCTGAGGGTATTGGCTGATGATACAAAGATGTTAGAGAGGCCAGTGGGCCTTGCACAAAGCTATGGAAGTGAGGCCATGGCTACAAAATCCTCAGGACTGGTTCTGATCAAACTGCACAGAAAACAGCAGCCAGCCTTTGCCAATGGCTGGGACTGGCTAAAGAGGGACTACAACCTGCCCGTTGAATCCCACCCTCCCCATACAGGCTGTAGCACAGGTCCTTTCCTGCCCAGCTAGACCCAGGGCTCACCCCTAGGCACAGCTTGCATGAGCAAACTCAGCATTGTCCATAACCAACATCTAGAAATGTGTCTGTGCTACCTGGATAGAGCAACCCCAGAGGCAGACTTAGCTAATCTAAGTCAGTACCTCAGGGCTTGGGGACTACATTGAAGTATATCCCTTATTTGAAGTTTAGTCACCCAGACAGACCAGAAGGATAGTACATACACCCTTGGGTTTTTTTTTTTTTCCTTTTCTTTTTTTGACAGCTTCTTACTATGTACCCTTGGCTGTTCTGGAACTCACTCTGTAGACCAGGCTGGGCTTAAACTCACAGAGATCTACCTGCTTCCACCTCTGCCTCTGCCTCTGCCTCTGCCTCTGCCTCTGCCTCTGCCTCTGCCTCTGCCTCTGCCTCTGCCTCTGCCTCTGCCCCTGCCCCTGCCCCTGCCCCTGCCCCTGCCCCTGCCCCTGCCCCTGCCCCTGCCCCTGCCCCTGCCCCTGCCCCTGCCCCTGCCTCTGCCTCTGCCTCTGCCTCTGCCTCTGCCTCTGCCTCTGCCTCTGCCTCTGCCTCCTGAGTGCTGGGCTTCCATGAGTACACCACCATGCCCTGCAAGCATAATTATATTATTGAGTTTGCACTGTGGGCCATACTTGGTTCTAGTCAAGAATGCAGGACAGACAACGCAAGGCAAGCCAGGCCAGGCCACCTGCTTTCATAGCATGCACAGTCAGCAAACAAATACCTCATGGGGCTCAGGCAATGATGGCAAGAAATGAAAGAATACAAAGCTCTGGGCAGCAGAGAGCCCTGGTCGTCAGCTGCTTCCACGGTCTGAGGAGCCTGAGCAGCTGAGAGGCATCCCTGAGAGAGGCGCAGCCCAGGAACCAATGGTGGCAGATACACCATGAGCTGAAGTGGTCTACTCATGGCAGCCGACTCATTGCTGATGGGAGGCCCTCTAGCCACGCCCCCTTTCTTCTGCATGGTGACCCACCCACAATACTCAGAAGATCGGCCTCTGTTCAGTCCAGTTCCCGGGACGGGGGTTGTGGGGGAGGCAAGAGTAGCTCCCCACCAACCACAGAAGACATGTATCAGGAGCAAGAAAATGTGTAAGCACTAGGCACCGACATCCGGGGCCCCTGCAGCCAGTTGCTAACCCAACTTTATTATTCATTCTTAAAAGTAGGCATACAAAGTAATTGGTTTTATTATTTTCATACACAGACATCATTTCACCGAGTCCTTATTTCCTATCTCCCTTGCTTCCCATTGGATGGTTTTCTCTCAGGGCTCCTCTCCTTTGTTGACCTGTCACATGGGTTTCTTTACTCCCTCCCTGCCCTTAAGACCCCTTCTTCAGTTTGCATCGTGCTCAGGAAACTCCTTTCTGCTTCTTTGAGCTCATAAATAGATGGAGAGAAACAGACTAGATAGATGATAGACGGACAGACAGATGATGATAGACACACAAATAGAAGACAGATAAAATACTTAAATGATACATAGATACATAGTAGATAGGTGATTGATAGATGATAGGTAGGTGATAGATAAATGGATGATAGATTCACAGATAGATGACAGATAGATAATTAGATGATAGATATGTGATAAATGATAAATAGATGATTGATAGATGATTGATAGACAGACAGACAGACAGATAGATGATAGATGATAAACTTTAGATTCTACAAGTAAGATTCTTTCTGGATCCGGCTCATTCCACAGAGCACACCCTGCCAATGACAAGATTTCATTTTTCTTTATGGCTGAAACATTTTTTTATCATACTAGATATAGTGGCATATACCTTTAATCCCAGCACTCGAGGCAGAGACAGAGGCAGAAGCAGAGGCAGATCTCTGTGTATTTGAGGCTAGCCTGGTCTACATAGAGAATTCCAAGACAGCCAGGGCTATAATGAGACTAACATAGTAAGAACCTGTGTAAACAATAATGTTTTCCCATCATGCATATAGCTCATCTGTATCAAAGCCCATGACGGAGATTGTCAGAGATTTCCAAGTGAGTAGTTCTCTTACAAATTGTTGAGGACCTGGAAAGTTCTGTATGTGAATATCTCCTTCCTAGCCACCAGCTGTCAGAAACTCCTTGAAGTGCATGATGACCACAAGCTTTGTACTTCTGTGAGTATCACATGGCCACAGAAGTAGCTGTTGATGTTCTGGGTAAAGAGTGGAAGAGCTGTGGGATCCAAACCACATAACAAGGTTTTCCCATGAAGCAAGGTGTCTCGACCCACGGCAGAGTGCATCTATGGTGGAGTAAGGGAGTTCCTGTTATGGACCAAGGAGAACTGGAGAGGGAAGTGCAAGGATGCCAGTCTGAATGCTTGCAACTTAGTTGTTGTGACAGACAGACAGACAGACAGACAGACAGACAGACAGACAGGAGAAAAGAATATTCCTGGACTGACAGACACACTGTGCCTTAGCAGCTGGGACCCCAAAGCCAGAAGAATCTGAGCACTTGTCAGTCTCTCTAAAGATGATGTCTGACAATATGCTGTCAGAAGTCCTTAAACTAAGAAGGTGGGAGGTCCAGGACCAAAGCTCCCAAGATTCAGGGTCCTGTGATTCCACATGTCCTGCAACACAAATGCTAACACATTATGCTAAAGACAACACACTTAGAAACACGAGGGGGCTTCACAACATGCTAACCTTTTGGCCAAGAGAATGAAGAAAGTCGATGAAAAACTTCAGGAACAGATTGCCAAAAGATGCAGACCGTCCTCAATGAAAAATTCCACTTCTAAGCCCAGTCAAGAAGAAGTCTTTAAGACTGTTTATAAAACATGGCTTTGAGTCTCAAAGCAGTAAACGAGTACTGATACCCCACTGTATTTTTGCAGGTCTCTTTAACTGAACGGTGTGTGGCTATTTGATAGAATGAAGCATACAGTGTACTCTTCTAAATCCAGGCTGCTCTGGTGTGGCATGACTTATATGATAATCCAAGGCCATACAGAAGTGCAGGCAGAAAGACGGAGTCTACAGATATCATGAAGTAAGGCTCGAGGTCAACCAGTTGTCCCTGGAACTCAGAGAACTATGGTTTAGGGAATATTGAGAGTCCTGAGGTTACCCTGCCCAGAAGCAGAGTGAACTGAAACTGGATATGTCAGAAGCAGATGGGCTGACAGGTTCAAGCCACTGTTCTTGTTGACCCGGAGCATGGTTCATTGGAGTGTATGCTAGAGCAGACCAGGAATCTGAGAGGGCAGGGTTGGCTTGTCCCCAGGGCTAGCACAAGGTAAAGCAGAACTCAAGGCTAATTAGGCTTTTGGCACTAGGCATCTGCCCTGCCCACTTAAACATTTAGGGTGATAGTCACCTTTAAATGTACTTACACCATCTACCTATCGGTCTCTCTGCGTCTGCAGGGGATGGGGCCTGGAGACTGCAGTGCGTGCAAAGACGTTCAAGATTCAGTTCTGGTGCTTTTGAAAAGAGCTGAGATGTGTGCATTGGGTCTAGTACCCATCAGGGTCACCTATAGAGACTGGTACCAAAGGCACAGCAAAGGGCAAGTCATCCTTCCTTGTAAGTAGCCTTAAGCCAGGTAGACATGATACATCAGAATCCATTGCCCCTTACCAACCTGCAGCAAAATGCCAGGCATTTTTTCCAATGGCTTCACTTACACACCGTCTCCATTTAACACGCTCCTGACTGCTGTGTGTGCTTTTTTTTTCTTTTTTCAAACTTTGATGAAAAAGTTTCAGAAGTATCCATGAACACTCAAGTGCGGTAACCAACATTTCTCTACATTTGTGTCACCATATCGGCATTTTGTTTGACAAGCAGATACCTACTTTTTAAAAAATGAAGCCATTTGGGGCTGGGGATTTAGCTCAGTGGTAGAGCGCTTACCTAGGAAGCGCAAGGCCCTGGGTTCGATCCCCAGCTCCGAAAAAAAGAACCAAAAAAAAAAAAAAATGAAGCCATTTGAGGGTGAGTGGTTGCCTGATCCTCTGTGCTAAATACTTCAGTGTGTGTACCTAAGGAGAGGTCAATTTCTAGCATAACCCAAGGACAATGAATAAAACTTTATGCTAATTAGCACCAGTCTGTATTTGCATTTCTCTTGCTGCTCCAATCCTCTCCTTGGCAGTAATTTTCCCCCTAGACCAGCAGCATATTTAAAGTCAGTCATACATTCCTGGACTTCTGTGAGTGTGGATTTCTTTTCCTTTGTTTAGGGAGATCTAGAGGCCATTATGGATCCTGCCTGGAGCTGACCACTGAGGGACCAGATTCCAGAAGAATCCTAGGTTCACAGTATAAAGCTGCCAGCCTCAGTTTACCAGAGGAAGCTATCCTGGAGGATGAGAGGCAGTGCGCACTGGAATCTGAGAATCAGAAGGTTGGGTCTGGGGTTAACCCCTTCAAGTCCAGAAACTTCTGTTGTCAGAAGTCCCAAAAGCTCCCTCCAAGACACACTCTGGTTCCTTTCTGCCAGACCCCACATGGGGATACTACCCAAAAGATTGATCTTGTTTGTTTTTAAGAGAGGGGCTAATGCTGACCAGGCTCACCTCAAACTCACTATACAGCTGAAAATGAGCTGGGGACCGAACCCAGGGCCTTGCGCTTGCTAGGCAAGCGCTCTACCACTGAGATAAATCCCCAACCCCATTTCTCCAACTTCTAATGGCTGTAGTTTACATGGTAATGCTTGGCTCTAGATGGGAAAATTTAAAGCTGGATGTCAAATATCATCCCCCTTAGAATTCAAAGAACAGCCCCATCCCAGGGTCCTGTTAGAGCACCTCGCTTTTGGTTGTTTGTTTGCTCTGCCCTGGTTCCCAGGGCTTTGGGCAAGCTCCGGAGAACACTGACTCTGTTGACCTGGACTGCGAAGGAAGCAGTCTGCAGTTTGTTGACTGCCACAGAGGCTAGCGCAAGTCCCGATTGCTTTGTTGCCAGCCCATTTTCGGCCCATTCCCTGGGTAGATGTCGTCTTCTGATCCAGGTTCCACAAGGCAAGCCTCTGACTTCCCTGCCAAGCCTCCCTGGTTGCCATGACCCTGCTCCAACTTGCCTGCCCCTCATGTCACACTTTCAGAGACAAGCAGACGCTGCTGTGGAGTCCTGATGGTGTTCCAGGCAGGCCATTTTCAGTTTGGGAGCGGTGGGTACACCTTGCTTCTCAGACACTTCTAATGAGGCGGCGCAGACACCGCCCACGCAAGCTGCTAAACTGCTTCGGATGTGCCCGCTTGCAGCTTTCCAACAGGAATGGTTTTGAAGGGTGTGTTTTTATAAGGAAGAAATGACATAAGCGTCCTTCTTTGTTATTTAAATTTCCTGAAAACCAACTATAGGAGGTGTGTAATTGAGCACAGAATAGGGTCCAGAATATATTCCGACATAACGGGAGAGCCCTTTACAGATTATATATGAAAAAAGTCAAAGAAAAGCGGAGTCTCTGTGAAAAACAGTGAACTATTTGAAGGAAGGAGAAAAGAGGGAGGGAGGGAGAGAGGGAGAGAGGGAAGGAGGGAGGGAGAGAAGGAGGGAGGGAGGGAAGGAGCGGGGTATGATGATCAAGCATGACTGGGAGACTTTTTGAGGGGATGGCTGTTTTCTGTTTGTTTGCTTAAAACATTTAAGACAGTATCTCACTCTGTAACCCAGGCTGGCCTGGAACTCAATACATAGCCCAAGCTGGTCCTGAACTTGTGGCTATCCTCCTGTCTCAAGTTCCCAAATGCAGACATCACAGGCACAGGGTACCACATCCAGCTAGGGGCTGGTTTTCTGAGGGCTTGGTTGCCTTGGTGTGTGACTTAGTGGTAAAGTGGGTTTCAAGGCCCCACAGAGTGATTTAGATTCAAGCACAAGCTGCATACATTTCTTAGAGCAGAAACCAAGGCCAGGCCAATGAACTTCAGGGGCCTTCCACAGGGGCTAGTCGATGGGAGGAGATACAAGCCTAAGACCTGCCTCTCCATCCCACCCTAGCATCTGCCCTGGGACCCAAAGGCCACAAGCCTTAGCAGTCAAACCTTCAGATAAGGGGCCAGAGCTGGACTGGAGGCCTGACCCAGGTTACCTGGTGGGTGGAGGGCCTGCAGCCAGGAGCTGTCCTGACTCACTGCGGAAGGCTTCCCTGAGTCCAGTGCTCTCAAAGGGCCCACAAGTCTGTTTTTCTAAAACACTGGCCCTAGCCTCCCTTAAACTCCACCACCCCTGTGCCGTTAGCACGACTTCTCTCAATCTATCTGTCACCCTTCCCTCTTGAACCCCCATCTGCTATCTGTCCAATGGGGACAATAATATCTTCTGAAAGAGCTGACATGAGGGTGACCTGGACGCACATGTAACCAGTAAAGTGCCAGCCAGCCTATAGGCACTACACCAGCCTTGTCCTCTCCTCTGTCAGTCCAAGAGCCATACATAGTATCTGCCTGAATCCCAGCTCTGACCAATGATGTCTGCTTTCCAGGAAGCCCTCGTTTACAACTGCTGTTTCTTCCTCTTCCTCTTCTTCCTTTTCTCTTCCTCCTCCTCTTCCTCTTCATCCTCCTCCCTTTCCTCTTCCTTCTCCTGCTTCTTCTTTTCCTCCTCTCTTCCTCTTGCTTTTTCCTCCTCTTCCTCCTCTCCCTCCTCCTTCTCCTCCTTTTGAGGCAGAGTCTTTCTTGGCTGGCCTAGAGCTCACTGTGTAGACCAAGTTGGCCCCAAATTCATGAACCTGCTTCTGCCTCCTGAGTGTAGGATCGTAAGTGTGGACACCACACTGGGTCCTCATTAGCTTCTTGAGCACAAACCGAATACTTGGTGGTGACTGTTTCTATGAATGCCCAACCCTCCTCCAGACAGCAAAAGCCACTCAGTCCAGGGCTCCTCCAGCTCCAATCCCTTGTCCCGGGCTCCTTCTGTCCTATTAATTCTTACATTGAGCCGCAATGGCCGTCTGTCTGTCTTCCTCACTGACCTGGGAAGGCTGAATGGAAGCTCACACCTACCCCTGAAACTCAGCATGTGAGCCAGAGTCTGTTAAATGAGAACTGAGAGCTGAGCAGCAAGGAGCATCGGGCAGGGACGCGGTCAGGGCGCCATCTACTGGCACCTCTGCGGACCAGCAGGAAAAGACTTGTCTAGCTGCCCAATGGAGCCCCCTTGAGGTCATTCGTCAGTAAGACGCTCCGAGGAAATCACCCTGCCGGGAAATCACCAACAAATGTTGCTCCTTTCTTGTGAAAAGCACCATCAAATTGCTGGTTTCTTGTGAAAAGAGATACGATGTGTCGAGGATATGAAGGAAACGGCTTCTCTTCAACTCGCCACTCCAGGTGGTGAATTTAAGATGATCTTGGGAGACTTGAGGCAGGATTCCCGGACCGAGCAGTTACAAGCAAACATTGGGGGCAGACGGACCCAGTGCCAATTACAGCCCTGCCACTTACTAGCTGTGGGACCCGGGCAGGCGTTTTCCCATCTTTAGCTTTGGCTCTCGCAGTCTGTAAAGCAAGTCTGTAATAGTACGCAACCTACGTACATAACCTACGTACGCAACTGACTTACGTAACCTAACGCGAGAATGAAAACAAAGCCATTCTTTGGTACCTTCTCTCCAGCCACCCTCCAAGATGTCCCCAGCAGCTCTCGGATCCTGTTTGCCATTGTTCCTGTCTCCTAATCCACGATTCTCTCTGCTTTGCTTAGCCGACCTCTTGCCACCTCTAGCAAGACCCCTCCTCGGGTCTCCTGCTTCCAGACCTGCTCATTTTAAATGTGGGCAACAGCAGCACCCCGAAACGCACAGAGGACCAGACCTGAATGAAATAAGAGAGGGGAAACAGAACCTGACTGGACCTTAGATCAGCTTCCAGGCTTGACCAGTCCTAGGATGCTCACGAGTCTCTGCGTTATCTGCTGGGCGATTTAGAGAGTAGCTTTTCTGGCCAAGCTTCAAGGCAGCAGAAATCTATGTGCATGAATAAATATTTAGAAGGAAGTTTGACAGTTCTTCTGGTAAGACAACAGTAATAGGTTCCCACCCAGAGCCCACGATCTCTGGAGCCACTGATGCTTGAACAAGCTTATATTGTATATGGCGCCATTGCACCAGAGGGCGTATCCCATCAGAGGTCAGCATTGTAGCATGCAGGCTCCCACAGCAGCCTACCCAGCATCTGCTGCCCTGCAGCCAGCACGGCACCGTCCTGCCCTGTGGTAGATAGCCACCGTGTATTTCCCTATGACCTGAATCCTGAGTGAGTGGCGTTGTCAGCAACAGTGCCCTACCATCTCGGTGTGGTGGGCAGCCAGACACCTTGGCTTTTTCCACATAAAGTCAAATTGGCCAGTCAGTTACTTCCCCCACTTTTCAAAACATAAGAGACCAGCCCTGCTCTCAAAGATGTCTCCAACAGAAACTGCAGTCAAATGGGAGTGTTTTATTTCATATTTTCTTGTCTGAGATTGTTCTCTAAGAGCTCTGCACATTTTAAACCATCGACTCTAGACAATATCAACACCGTTTATAAAAAGAAAAAAAGCAAAAATGGGGGGGGGGCTGGAGAGATGGCTCAGCCGTTAAGAGCACTGACTGCCCTTCCAGAGGTCCTGAGTTCAATTCCCAGCAACCACATGGAGGCTCACAACCATCTTTAATGGGATTTGGCGCCCTCTTCTGGTGCGTCTGAAGACAGCTACAGTGTACTCATGCACATTAAATAAACAATTCTTTTAAAAAGAAAAGAGAGAAAAATAGGAAGGCCACAGGACCCCTCTGAGTCCACATAAGAAATATCTGAATTCAGATTTGAACCCAGGTACCTGGCTTCTTAAAATTCCAAGCAGGTAACACTGCCCCAGAATCTTCTTGATGCCTAAAATCCAAAGGTCACTGTCACAGACATGAATATCAGTGGCTCCGTAGCACAGCTGCAGAATGGGAGACATTCCACTTAAGGGACAAATGGGACCAGCAAGGCCAATGTCCAGGTTATGATGTAAGAAGAACGCCACCCCCCACCCCTATGTTGCACAGATGTCTCCGTTCTCCCCAACCCAACTGCAACCCCCCACAGCTCCCACCCCTTACTATCCACAGAGCCCCAGCAGTCCCTACTGTAGGGGATAGAATCCAGATGCTCCGGTGTTGCCTGTATGGCCAAACAGGGCTTTTTGGTCTCCACTTGGCTTTGCAGCCCTTGGTCCCTGCTGTCCCTCAGCCAGTAGGCAGTCCCCTGGTGGGCTGGAGCTGCTGTTCAGGAGCATTTGGTGCCACACGTCATTCAGCCACTGCACGAACACAATCTCCCTGGGGGTATTTAACACACCGCTTCTGTGGCTCCAGCTACCGGTCAATATTCTCTTTGGTTCTTCCCCAGTGTCTGGGCTCTAGAATGAAGGTATCCTGTTGTTTTGTGTGGTTGTTGTTTATTTGTCTGTTGACTTGACATAAGCTAGAGTCATGTCAGGAGAGGAAAATCACAACTGAGAAAGTAATCCACACCATCAGCCTGTAGGCAAGCCTGCTAGGCATCTTTTAAATTAGTGATTGATGTAGGAGGACCCAGCCCTTTGTGGGTGACGTCACCCCAGGCCAGCTGGTCCAGGCTGGGCAAGCCAGTGAGCAGTGTTCTCCTATGGTTTCTACTTCAGGCCCTGCCTCCAGGTTCTGCTTTGAGCTCCTGCCCTGCCTCCCCTCAGCGATGGAGTACAGCCTAAGAGTTGTAAGATGAAGTAAATGCTTTTCTCCCTTAGTTGCTTTTGGTCATGGTGTTGGCGTTTTATCATAGCAGTAGAAACTCTAGAATAGCAGGCTTCCAGAAGGATGACTTCCTTACAGTGCCAGGCTGATGTATGGCCCCAAAGACATCCCAAAGGAAGCAAGAACTGACACCCAGGGCATTCGAGGTGTTCAAAGCATAGGGAGGGAGGCGACCTTTGATTAGCTGCTTGGAGACCAAGGGCATTCATGGGTATTACTAAGATGGGGATTTGGAAAGACATTTCACATACATGGAGAAGGCCACGTGGAGATCAGCAGAAAGCTGGTGAGCTAGAAGGTTTGAAGATCAGATGGTGTGTCTACAAGCCAAGAAATGCCAGAAACGTCTAGAAACCGAGAGAGGCAAGAGTTGGGCACATGACTCTACTGACGCCTTGGTTTTAACCCGAGATGCTGACTTCTGGCTTCTAGGTCTGTGGTTTAGTTTGTAGCTGTTTGTAACACAAGAACATGACCAGAAACTAATTCAGTGATCCACCAGTTCCCTATTGTATCCACTGGAACATACAATGTGTTCAGCACACAGTAGGCCCTCAAGGACTATATGTTGCGTGACTGAATGAAGGAGCTGCATATGAAGCAAAATAAGCAGAAGATAAACAGGATAGAAAGAAGTCAAATATTAACTAAAAGAAGTATGTTCCACTCTGTATGCAGCTAATAGATTTGAGAGGTCCGGAGACCTCGGGAAGTAAAACTTTCAGTTCTCTGGGAAGCATACTAGGTTCCTCAGAGGGAACCACCGACAATGGGGCCTTTAGTCATTCATGACCCTGAACTTAGGAGGACAGCACCATCGTGGAGTCAGCCCCTGGGACACCTGGACAGGGCCCAGATAACAAGGCCAGAACAGAGACGGTCTCACCAAATATAATGAAACCAACACAGCAACCAATCAAAACTGTACTAACATCACTGCTTTGTTCCCTACCAATCCTATTAGAGGTTACCTAATCCTGGGAAATTCCCCTAGACCTGTATAAAAAGGGGGCCTGCAAGCCCCTTAGGGCATCGACATTTTGATAAATGGTTGACCCCTGCGTGCCGGTAATTCCTGCAGAATAAACTCTTTGCCTTCGCATATTATTTGAGTCTGGGGTTTTCCCTGAGCTCTAACAGATTCTAAGGCAAGCGGTGATCAGGAGTATATAGGCACCTAATGGCTTGATGGGAAACAGAGACTCTGATGGAATCAGTCAGGGAAATAGATGAGAAAAGAGGCCAACTCAGGCAGGCAAATGACTATGGCGTTTGAAGATTTGGAGTTCCACGGTTAGCTGGCAGATCTACCAAATGAATGATGTCGGAGGCTGAAGGTTGGGTAGGATCTGAGGCTGGGGAAGATCTGGATCTGCAGGGAACGTTGAGGGGATGGGGGACAGAAATCATAGGCAGCTCCAGAACCACGTCTCCAGCACTTACTCTGCAGGGGCCACCACTGGGCAACAACTTCACTAGGCTCAGCTGGTGAGTGACGCAGACAAAGGTGAGAAGTGTCAGGGCCCAGCAAAGCCTGGGGGGGGGGAGTGAAGGTGAACCAGAGGACATCTGCCTGTCTGCTCCATCACTGATGAGAGGGCTTGAGGCAAATGAGGGAGCATCTCGTTTTCTCTTCTCCATAAAACAGAAGATTTCACGAGAGCCAGCACTGGCAGTGGTAGGGAACATATTGTGTCTAAAGAATATAAAGATCCTAGCAGGTATCAAGTAAAGAGGGAAGGCAAGAAGTGTGTGTGTGGCGGGGACCATTCTTACTGACATGCTTCTAGGGGTCACCCCACCTGGAGCAAAGATGAACTGAGTTGATGGCACTAGGGGGCAGTGTGGGTTCTGAAAGAGTAAAGTTGTGTGGGTTTGTTCATGATCTGATTCAGCAGGAGAGGGGACTCAGTTGGGGTCTCAGAGATTACTGGGAGTAAAGAAACCATCCCCATTCAGCCTCTTGCCCTTAAAAACTACAAGCAAACACCTTTGAGCACACAAAAGTTGTCCCTAGCACTCAAAACTGTATGCCTTCCTATGTTTAATAGGGTCCTTCTTTGTTATTGCTGTAAACACAGCCATGTGTCGTAGACCGACAGAGGGACCGCATAGATGAGACGCCCATAAAGTTTCATCATCTAGTGAAGCTGGGGCTTATCTTGTTCCAGCACTCTCTGATGTCCAGGCAACGTTCACCACCAAGCAGCCCTCAGCTCATGCCCACCCCACCCCCACTCCCCCGTTTAAGAGATGTCTAAAACTACGTGTAAGAATCAGAGATAAGGGGAGAATCTGCTTCTCCAAACCACATCTGTCTGCAGTATGTATGGTTGTGTTAGGGTCCGAGGCACACAGGTGACAGGAAGAAAAGACAAATTAAGGGTAACATTTGCCAAGTCTTGCTGTCAGCATTTTAGTCAGAGTCTCCACATTCCCAGGCAGGCCAATGGCTTGTGCTAAATACATGCAATGGCCTGCCAAGACCCAACAGGCAAGGAGCTGTATTATAAGGTGTTAGAAGCACGCCACCGTCAGGGCAAGCAAGCCTGGTGTGTTTATAAAATGATAAAGAGAGGATATGTCCTGGGTTTCAGCACCAGCGTTGTGTTTATAAAAGGATAAGGGGAGGGGGATTGTGTCCTATGGAGGTCTGAGGAAAGGGGGTGCCTCAGCTGGCCCATGATGAGACATCCCTTCCCCCTGAGGGACCGGCCACAAGATGGTATAGTATAGAATAGAGTTTATTCAGGGAATGGGGAGGGGAGTTAAGAGGGCAGTAGGGGCAGAGAGAGAGAGAGAGAGAGAGAGAGAGAGAGAGAGAGAGAGAGAGGAAGAAGAGAGGAGAGAAGAGAGAAGGGAGAAGAGAGAGGAGTAGAGTAGAGGCTGTCCATGAGCACACGGAGGGGAATGGGGAGAAGGAGGACAAAGAGAGTGAAGGGGGGGTGTCAAGCAGCCCCCTTTATAGTGTCAGGCAAACCTGGCTGTTGCCAGGTAACTGTGGGGGTGGAGCTTAGACAGAATGCTAACAATAGGAAGCTTGCATCCAGGAGGCTGGAGTCTGTGCTGAAAAGCCACCCACAGTGGCATTTGTGCTCACACTCTGGCCCCAGTGGCCAAAAGCAGGCGAGAGGCCACCAGTAGCTGGTCCTGAAGTAAGCCTTCAGCGATGGCACAGCAGGAGCACTTGGAGTCCAGAGCAACCAGCCATGTCACTCGGTGGCAAGCCACTGGGTGAGCACTTCACTGGGCTGAGTTACTGATTTATAGCTCAGGAGGTCTGCGGTCCCACTGAGCTCCTGGAAAACCACTTGGAGGGTTTGCTCCGCAGGAAGGATTTCTGATCGTCTCATCAAGGCCTCATTTCAGTGATCCAGCTCCCCCTGGGACTGAAGGGGGAGGAAAACACTTTTTATATTAGTGGCCATGTGGAAAAGACATATTTGCCATGACACTGGGTTCAGAGCGAAGATGCACATGTGCAAAGCACCAGTGAGGAACATCACGTTGACGGCTAGGGAGCGGTCTGCCGTGGCGTGGGCGGCCTCCTGAAATATATGGTGGGAGAAAGCAAAACGTTAAGGATGAGAACCCCACTGGGGAATGAGAACTGTTGCTCTTGACACTGTCACCAAGTTGGGAGCCAAACGGTGCCCAGGGCTTGAGGTGAGGTGACTAGAACAGGTATGAGGAACACTTTTCTCTTTCGCTTTTGTTTTCAGATGTTGTGAATGATGAGCTGCCGGAGGGGTGGCTCAATGGTTAAGAGCACTGGCTGCTCTTCCAGAAGACCTGGGTTCAATTCCCAGCATCCACCTGGCAACTCATAGGCATATGTGACTTAAGCTTCAGACAATCAGACGCCCTCTTCTGGCCTCCACGGGTACTGCACAAATGGGGTGCACAGACGTACATGCCAAAAAAAGCATCCGTACGCATAAATAAATAAATCTTTTTTTTTTTAATCAAAAGCGCTGAATGTGGTGATTCCTCACAGAGCGGGTCTGTGAGCCAGCACGTTCTTGATGTCAGGTTTTGGATACATCCAAATATCTAAGATCCCTAGCAAGAAAACAGAGAAGGAAAAGTTATTGAATGAGGAAGGCGAACCTGCTGTGTCAACCAGAGAGATGTTGGTTCAAAAGAACAGAGTGAAGATCGATCAAGGGAGACATCCATCCAACATCAACCTCGGACCTCCAACCACACGAGCACTCCAATACATGCACACCCAAAGGCACATGTGTGCACGGCTACAAGAGCACATAAACCACATACAGCCCTCGCACAAAAATCAAAAAGCCTTTGTGTATTGAGAAGGCAACTGGTGGAGTATAAGAACATATTTGTAAAACTCGTCTCTGATAAAGGACCAGGATCCAAAGAGTAAAGAGTTCTTGCAACCCAACCAGAGTAATAAAAACAAAACTAAAACAAAACAAAACAAAAAACCCTAAGGACTTGGAGTTGCTGTTTCCCCAGAGATGTTTACAAAAGTGGCCAATAATAAAGAGACGTTGAGCAGCACTCATTGGCAGAGACACACAAATATCACCCCTTAGCTATCAAAAATAGAGAGTACCAGTTATCAGTGGGGACATAGAGAAACCACAGTCCTCAAGAATGTGCAAGAATGTGAGTTAGTGAGGTGGCCGTGGAGAACAGTGTGGCAAGTCCTAAGAAATTTAGAAATAAAACTCGAACCTCAATTTCTACTTCTTGATATGACGTCAACTTAGAGGCTTAGGGTGTGTGATGGTTCGCATATGCTCGGCCCAGGGATTGACCCTATTAGGAGGCGTGGCCTTGTTGGAGTAGGCGTGGCCTTGTTGGAGTGGGCGTGGCTTTGTTGAAGTAGGTGTGGCCTTGTTGGAGTAGGTGTGGCCTTGTTGAAGTAGGTGTGGCCTTGGAGTAGGTGTGTCGCTGTGGGTGTGGCTTTAAGACTCTCATCCTAACTGCCTGGAAGTCAGTATTCTGTTAGCAGCCTTCAGATGAAGATGTAGAACTCTGCCGTTCCTCTTGCACCATGCCTGCCTGGACACTGCCATGTTCCTGCCTTGATGAAAATGGACTGAACCTCTGAACCTGTGTGCCAGCCCCAATTCAATGTGAAACTTTATTTTTATTTATTTATTTTTTTGGTTCTTTTTTTCGGAGCTGGGGATCGAACCCAGGGCCTTGCGCTTCCTAGGCAAGCGCTCTACCACTGAGCTAAATCCCCAACCCCGTGAACCTTTATAAGAGTTGCCTTGGTCATGGTGTCTGTTCATAGCAGTAAACCCTAACTAAGACAGTGTGTGTGTTGGGTACAGTTTCTGAAGGATTGGTCCATGGCTGCTTGACTGCGAGCTTGGGTGAAATGTAACAGTGGTGGAGGTATGTGGTACAGGCTGTTGTCCACTGGATGCCATACAGAAAGCAGAGAACATAATGGCCAGGAGTCAGGCCAGGATGCCCCAGTGACCTACTTCCTTCTAGTCAGCTGGAAGCTGGGTGTTAAAAAAAAAAACAAAAACAAAACATGAGTCGGTTAGGGGATACTTCATTGTCAAGCCATAACAGCTGCATACCCAAATGACTAAAGGCAGGACTCAAACATACATGTTTTCCCCTGACCCACCATGTTCACATCAGCATGGAATCACAATGACCAAGATGAAAACAATCCAAGCATCCACTGGCAGATGAATGGATGAAGAAATTTGGTAATTGCACACAAGGGAATATTATTCAACCACACAAAGGAACGAGATTCTGACACAGGCTACCGTATAGATAAGCGTTAAGGTCATTATGTCAAGTGAAACAAACCAGTCACAGAAAAAGATGAATCTGCATGATTCCAATTCTTTGAAGTTCATGTAGAGTCGTCAAGCTCACAGAGATAGAAAGTAGGAAGGTGGTGACTAAGGGCTGGAGGAGAAAGAAATGAGGAGTTACTGTGTGGTTGGTTGTAATTGTCATCTTGAAATAATCCAGAATCACCAGGGGAGAGAGTCTGAGAGAGGGATTGTCTATCTTACGTTAATTGGTGCGAGAAGACCCAGCCCACTGTGGGCGGCACCATTCCCTGAGTTTGGGTCCTGGACTGCATAGGCCTGAAGAAAATGTATTATGCATGCGAGCATCTGGTTCTCTCTGCTGGTCACTGGATGTGCTGTGACTGCTTGCTTCGAGTCCCTGCCTTGGCTTCCCTATTGTGACATAGTGAGGCATTGTGAGGTAAATAAACCCCTCCTGCCCTATGCTCTTTTTGCCAAGGGATTTTATCACAGCAATGAAACAGAAATGGGACAGTACCACTTCCACATGGTTAAGGTGACTACGTGTAGATGATCTCAACATTTACCAAGAGGCTGCTTCCTTTCACCTGCTTTCAACTCACACAGACTTCTCTAAGCAATGGAAACAAGGTTTACACCCACAGAAAGGGGTTTTTCTTTGTTTTTCGTAGCACATAAAAAATTTGCCTTTGAAGACACACAATTTCCAGATACTCTTTATTCCGTCACCATAAACCATATTTACGCCGGGCTTCATCTCACAATGAAAACAAAGGTCATGTATGATCATGTGTCATGTTATGAGGTCATCTTCCCTGGACAGCTTCAGCCCTTAAAGAAACCCATGCTTTTAAGAGATGTTTGTGAGTATGTTTGTGTGTATACATGTGTATTGGTGTATTATATATGTATTTATGTACTGTGTTTATGTGTATGCATGTGTGCATATGCATGTATGTATGTATGTACTGTGCTTATGTGTATTCATGTGTGTGCATATGTATGTTCATGTATGTATGTTCATGTATGTATGTTCATGTGTGTATATGTGTTGCATGTGTTGTATGTGCATGTGTGTATGTGTGTGCATGTGTGTATATATGTGCATGTGTGCATTATAGGCACGCTTGTATGTGTGCTTGTGTATGTACATGTAAATATATGTATGTGTATGTGTGTTTGTGTGTGTATGTGCATATAGTTGTGTGTGCATGTGTGTATATGTGTATTCATATGTGTGTGCAATGTGTGTGCACACAATCTCATGTGTGAGCATGCACACAGAACCTCGGCTGTCACTTCCCAAGTGCTTTTCTCCTTCTTTTTTAACTCAGGTTCTTTCATTGGCTTGGAGCACACCAAGCAGGCTGCCATAGCTGATTAGCAAGCCCCGGGAATTCAATCTCCAGCAGTGGCATTACAAGCATGTGCCACTAGATCCACTGTGCCAGTGCTAGAATTGAGACCTGTGAAAGGTGACCTGGGCTGTGAGATGGCTCTGTGAGCAAGACTTACTGTATAACTGTAAGAAGCTGAAGTCATGAGTTTGAATTCCATGGAAATACAGGGTGGGTGTGGTGGACCACCTGCAGCTCAGTACTCTGAAAGACACAAAGGGTTCCCAGGGCAAAGTGGCTAGCTAGACCAGCCGATTTGGCATTTTCCAGGTTCCGGTGAGAGGCCTGACTCAATACACAAAGGAGAGAATAATTAGGGAATCTGATGTCAACCTTTGGTCTCCAAAGCATGTGTATACACAAACAAACACACACACACACGCATCTATACTCAAGTGAATTGCAAATGTATATGTGTACACATCATACATGCATATATACAAGTATACATATGCAAAAAGAGTAATAAGGTTATGAGGACCCTGAATGGATTAATGGCTACCAGCGCATGGGACACCTATATCAGGAGTGGTTTTTGACGAAAGGATGAAATGTGGCACTCATCTTGGCTCTGGCATGCTCACCTGTCCACCCACATAAGGATAAAACATATATGTGCCTACCAGGAGTATGTATCAGGCTACTGGGCTTCAAGTCTCCTGAACCGTGGGCCTAACACCTTTCCATTCATTATACATTGATTACCCCATGATAGCCCTATGTAGGTTCCCTTCTTGCCCTACAGCTCCTTGTTGTTCTGGTTGCTGTGGGTAAGGACAAGTGAGAGATGTGCAAGCCAGGGCATTGGGAAGCCTCCTCCATCTCACAAGTTAGGCTCGTCGGTAGCCTGCGAGACAACCGGGACAGACAGACAACAGGAAGGCAAACATGTGAATTAAAATTCTGGGTTTAAGGGGAGTAGCTCTGTGTGGCCTGATCTTGCCCCAGGTATTGATCAAGGTTCCAGGCATTGTCATATTTAGCACTCAGTAAATGTCGTGTAAGAATGGGGAACGGCAATGTCACTGTGTCTAATAAGGAACCCTGGAATAGGGGAAGAAGACAGACCTTCACCACAGCAGTTCCCCTTCTCACCAATCTGACTCCTTAGCAGGAGGCTAGCTGGACCGACCGACAGTCAGTATCTACAAGGAGGCCCAGTGCTCTGGGAAGGCACGCATCAGGAAGTAGGAAGGGTCACATGTTAGCCATCTTCAGCATTTAGACTAGGGGACCACAGAGCTGTTTCAACTTGACTGAGCCTTCCCCCACTCCCACAGTCGGTGAGGAACTTGCCCCTTGGGTTGACACAGGAGTCAGGGGTAAAGATTTGGAGGTCACATCTGAGTTTGAGAGACAGCTCTGCTATGTACTATAGGGTCCAGAGCAAGACCCCACCTTAGCCATGCCTCAGTTTCTCATTTGTAACAAAAGATAAATAAATAATGGGACCCATCTCTGCTGTGGGGACTGAGCCAGGGCACAGTAGTTAGTAAGAAATCACTATGTTCTAGCGTTTTGAAATTCAAATGTGCCGTGGTTATTGTTACACAAGAGCAGGAGACAGGGCAGGGTAGAACCAGTTATAGAATAGGATCCTGAGTCTCACCGGCACGACACCAGGGCCCCACCCCACACCTAGAAATGTACCAACTCCTCAAACCTTCCTGTTTAAATATGAAGAGTCTCCCACAGGCTCGTTGTGGAGTCTTGGTCCCTAGATAGCGGCAGTAGTGACAGGGGATTGGACCATGAGGATGCTATAGGTTAATCTACCTACTGGATGAGTTCTAAGCGGGACTGGGCTATCAGAAAGTGCAGCCTGGTTGGAGGAAGCAGTAGGAGGGGCGTGGCTTTGTAGGTCGTGCCTTTTGCTTAGCGCTTCCTTTCCCTCCCACTCCCTTTTTTTCTACCACACCCTTCCGTCCTAGTCTGGATGATTCTGCTTTGCCCCAGGCCTAAAAGCACTGAAGCCAGATGGCCACAGGCTGAACTCTAACCAAACTGCAGCCCAAACAGACTTTTCCTCCCATTAGTTATTTCTCATGTATTTGGTCACAGAAGTAAAAGGGCTCTCCCGCCTTGGGGTCACAATCGCTGTGAGTCACAAACACTCCTTCTTCTCTGAGGGATGGTAGTGTCTTCATCATAGAGCAACCATGTTCAGCTCCACGGGGATGGACAGGACCAAGGCTTAGTTATAACCCTCCTCCCAAGTTCCTCTTCAATGGACAGATCAACTCATCCCATTTTACAGCGAAAGGAGCAAACCTGGTTCTTCACCTTTGCTCTGCTGGCAGGAAGTTGCATGACAATCCCCGTTCCCGTGTCCTCTCTCCTGTGACCACTGACCTCTGTGGCCCGATGCTAGGGACCCTGCTTTACCTCTGGACTCACACCAGCCTGCAAGGGCTCTCCCTTGAGATCCAGGACACCAGAAGTCAAAGGAACCGGGACTCTCTCCTTGTGTTGATTTGCTTTTTCAATTTGACACAAGCCGAGTCATCCTGGAAAAAATTGCCTCCAGTTAGACTGGCTTGTAGGCAAGTCTGGGGGGCGGGGGCGGGGCGGGGGCGGGGCATAATGGCTGATGTGGGAGGGCCCCGCCCACGGTGAGGGGCGCTATCCCTGGTCCTTGGTTGTATAAGAAAGGTAGCTGAGCAAGCCAGAAAGCAGTGTTCCTCCATTGCTTGTGCTTCAGTTCCTGCCTTGAGTTCCTGTCCCGACTTCTCTCAGTGATGGACTGTTTCCTGGGAGTTTACATAAACCATTTCCTTCCCCAAGTTGGTTTTATCAGGGTCTTATCCCAGTTGCAGAGGTCTGATTGGGACAATTGCCAGTGACTCCTACACTTCTTGGCTGTCCTTCCTCTTCAGCTTTGAAAAGCAGGTCACTGGTTTATGGGTGCTGTCACAGGTCCTTGAATCAAGGGCATCCAAGTTGGCTGGGGAGCCAGAAGCATGGTTCCTTAGCTGAGTGGCTAGCTGGCCAGGCAGCTGGATTCCAGAGAACTCCTGAGGTGCACGAAGCAGCTTGGTAAGGTTCTTGGCTTCACTGGCCAGGCTCTAGTGTGATGCTGATGCCTCGCCCCCCAGGTATATGACCTTGAACAAGTCACCTGACTGCTCCAGCCTTGGTTTACTAATCTTTGAGATGGGTAGCAGGGGAGCGTTTCCCAGCAAGGAAGCAGAGACTTTCTGGCATGCTGTATTTACCCCATTGTGACTTACATGGAACTTATGTGAAGCTCCCAAATTATCCTGTTTTAAGCACAAACTGGGGCTTTTTGAGAATGCAAGTTTTACAGGTATGAGTCTCTTCTTACAGCTCTTCTCCTCAGGTATATTCCGGACCTTCAGCCAAAGGTTCTGCAGAGACTGAGCCAGCAGACTCACTTACAGTGCTAGGCCCCTTGACACTTCTCACTTAGCACCCTTGACTGCACCCACTTGCCCATCTGACTGCAGGAAGCTGAGGTCCAGATAGGGTGTCCGACTTGAGGTGATACAACTGTTACTTGACTGAGCAAACCTCAGACACAAGCGTGCCTGGGAATGGGCGGCTGAGGGGAAGGTCAGAGGAAGCAGATATTTTGTCTCTGGGTACTTCAACTGGCCCAGGATGGACTCATCTCACTTAAACAAGTCCTTAGACTCCTGCCAGATACCCAACAGCCAATCAGAGGCACTGTGGGTGCTGTAAGGCCAGTCAGAGGGACATTCTGAGCAAGGACAGGCGGTTGTCCCTCTGTTTCACCCGCCTCTCTTTTCCTACTCACTCGGCTCCCACCTTCCACCTAAAATGCTGACAGTAAGCCTTGTCTTTCCACACCAGCCTGAGTTCCCATTATAACCAGAAGACGGACCCTGGGCAGAGCTTCCTCTTACCAGATGAACCCCCTGCATGTTTCACTTCCCTTTCTCAACGGAAAATGTCCTTAGCCTGGTTTCTGTACCACAGAAACTATAAACTGGTGTCTTAACGCTCACACCCTTGTTGAGGCATGCGATGGGCAGGGGTGTCCCATCTCCAAGAGAAACACTCAGGGGTGGCAAAGGCCCACCTCGGGCCCAGCTCTGCAGGCAGAGAGGCAATGAGCATCGCTGAGTTAACATACGAGCTAGAAGGCTGGTAGCCATACAGAGCACTGAGAAGGAGCTCCTGTGGAAGGAGGGGCTTGGTTGTCCTCAGGCTTGAGAGACCCGTGTAGGCAAAGACTGAACTCGGTGAGCCTTGTGGCTCAGACTTGCCCTGCTGGGCACAAACTCACCCCGCTGTATGGACGCACTCAGTCCTTGAGGCTCCTTCCTGTGGCTCTTGAGCTTCTGTGCGACCATCCACCCAGAGGTCGTGGCCTTTGTGTTTTATAAAAGAAAAAGCAGCCAGGGATATGCTTGGTAGAGTGAGGTATGGTGAGGTGGAAGGGGAGAGGGTGCCTCTGCGGGGGGGCCATGCCGAGGCATCCCTCCCCCTCCCCCATGAGGTACCAGCCATATAATATGGAATAGAGTTTATTTAGGCCAGGGGAGTTGAGAGGGGAGTAGAGAGAGAGAAAGGCAGCAGGGGAGTAGGAGAAAGTAGAGGAGTAGAGGCCATCTGTGAACACTGGGGGACAATGGGCAGTGAAGGGACAGAGAGGGAAGAGAGGAAGAGAATAACAGAGTAAGAGAGTGAGGAGGGGCAAGCAGCCCCTTTTATAGTGAGTCAGGCACGCCTGGCTGTTGCCAGGTAACTGTGGGGCAGAGCCTAAAAGAAATGCTAATGGTGGGGCTGGGGATTTAGCTCAGTGGTAGAGCGCTTACCTAGGAAGCGCAAGGCCCTGGGTTCGGTCCCCAGCTCCGAAAAAAAGAACCAAAAAAAAAAAAAAAGAAAAAGAAAAAAGAAATGCTAATGGTGGCTGTTTTCACAAAGTGGGATACAGCGCTGGCAATGAACCTGAGGTCCTGTCCAGCTGCCCAACCTGCACGTAACTTCTTATCCTTCCCAGGCCAACAGTATGCCTGCCACATCCTTGGAGTCACTCCTTGGGTTGGAGCCACTCCTTGGGTTACTATTGCCACCCAAGTTTCCCTGAAGAATCAGCCAGCCAGTCACCAAGAATTGTCTAAGAGAATGTTCACAGTGGCATGAATGGTTTACTCTTCTCCTTTCAATACCAAGAGGACCCAGGGCACAGGTGGCAGGGGAAGGATGCAGAAAGGGCAAATGAAGGTAAAAACCGCATCCATCCACGGAGGTAGTCAGGATTTCAGTACTGACTCTAGGGTACACAGGAAAGACCCAGGAATAGCTGAGTCCAAGTTCCCCAATGCTCTCCCGAGCTCCCCTGAGCAAGAGCAGCCTCTGAGGCAATTTGCTGGAGGACATCTTCCTGAAAGCAGGCAGCAGGAGAGCCTCTGGAATGAGTGAGTCTCGCTTGGGGGGTTAGGGTTGGGAGCAATGTGTGACGGTCCCCTCTCTCATTCCACCCAACCAACTGCAGGCCAGGATTGGGCTATCCTCGTCTTACCTGCTTATATGTCCTCCTTATTCTGCTGGTCTTTCTAAGCACATGCAAGCCTTCCTTGAAATTACTTTTCATTCCATTCTCTACGTATTAGCCTGATACCGAGGAGACAGTTTTATTCTCTTACCGATTCTGTGTGAAATCGGAGCGTGCATCCTTACCTCACTGTGTCTACCCTCAGTTTGTGTCTCTGCATCCTGGACAACAGGGAGGAATTTGAAACTCTGTAACTATATGTAACCCTCCCACCTAGGCTGACTTTAATAATACGTGCATATGTGTTTATATATTTTAAATATATAGAGAGGACACATATAATGAAGCCCATTTTAGAACGCCATCATTGTCTCGTTGAGCTGGACGGGCAGGTCATTCTTCAGTGACAGGATCCTGAGGAACAAAAGGGCAGTGGGGTCAGAAAATAAAGAAGGTAGGGAAGTTTGTGCTCTGGAGATCTTGTACAAGCTATGTCTTGTTCCAAACAGGTTCATCCGGAAGTAGGGTATCTGATATGTCACTTTAAGGAGAGAAATGGGACAAAGTCAGCAGGTGGCCTTCTGCGTGTGCTGAATGAGGCCTATTCTCATGAGTGGCCACATCCTCCTGTCCCTTCCCATGAGTGGCCATGCTCTCCCGTCCCCGTGTCTCATTCTCTTCTGTGATATCCTAGATATTCTCTATTAGTATGGCTTCCTTGGCCAACCCCAGACCATTGGAAGGAACACCTCATAATCCAGGAGCTCTCTGGCCTCACAGGGGAAAAGAAGACCATCAATACTCTGTGGTCTCTGGGGCTGAAATAGTAGAGGCTGGGAGTACCAAGACCCAGGAAGTCCTACCATCAAGAGGCCCCTCCTACAAGGACACCAGTTTCACAACTCAGGCAGTAGGTTCCACTTCTGCAAGAGAAAACGACACTTTGATTTCTCTCCTAGAGGAAAAAGGAGGAACGGCAGAGTTGACACCTTCTCTGACACAGTCCATTCTTGAAAAGCAGAAGAGCCCACCCAGGCCCTGCCTGAGCCCATGGCTGCAGAGTTAGTGCCAGGCGTACCCTGGCAGTAAGGTAGGTGGAGGTCATGGGGACTGGGGTCCCCAGGGAGGCTGGTGAGGTTAGGGGAGGACCCTGGCCAGAGCCAGCATTCCGTTTGTCAGCCTGGTAGCTATTAAGAGGTTTGGGTTTCTGTTCTCCATGATCACCTGGGATCCAAGACAAACCAGTCTGCCTCTGCAGGACTGTTGCCTGGCAGAGAGCTGGCTTCCATCGAATGTGACTGCTCAGGAGTTCAGAGAGAGAGCACATGGTATCATGTTCATTTTCAGTATCCTTGGTCATGACATTGACTTCTAAAGGATGAACTCTGTACTCTTACCAGGTCCGAGGGTACCGGTGCCCAGCCCTCAATCCCGGGCTCAACCTGAACCCTAACTCTGCCTCAGAAAGAAGTGTTCCTCGAGGACACTCGGGGGCAGTAGCCTGAGGTGTATCTGTCTGTCTGCTGGGGATGGGGCATCATCAGGGGCCAAGGCCCCACTGTCAATTAGATCCCCATTTGATACACTACATTCAAGAGCGACAAGGCAAAAGTGTGGCAACCTAGCACAGGCTCCCTCTCCCACAGCTTAAGAACTAGGCCGCCATTTACAGTTGGCTAAGAGATGGCCATTGTATGTGGACATCTCCTCACCTAGTTCCCCAGCAGACGCACCTCCAGACACTTGCCGTGGCCTGGTGCTATACAGATGGCCTCGTGAGTCATACCCTACCGCTGGGAGACCTTAGGGAGACAGGAGAGGAGCTGGAGGAAGACAAGAGCCTGCAGAACTCTGGGAGGAGGGGATAAGGGAGGAATGCAAACATGAAAGAGTAGGGGTTGGCTAAGTGATTTTGTGGTTGGTGTTAGAGGAGGGAGGCAAGGTCACTTTCCCCAGGGACGAAAGTGTTTGAACTGGGCCCTGAGAGATGAGCGACACTTTCGCACGGAGTTTAGGATAGAATGCGCCTTCTTAGAGGAAAATAAAATAATGCAGACCAAAGCCAGGCCCTGGAGGAAGAATAGAATCACTACCAAACCCCACTCAGTCCTTGGTTCTTGCTAAAAGTGGCAACAAATTCTAGGTGGTGTGGGGTACGTAGGTGTGACAGTCTATCCTTTAAAGTTGGGCAGGGACCAAGCAGACCTTGGATGGGGCTTTCCTGTGTGTCCCACAGACACTGAAGGACAAGTTCCTGGAGGAGCTGTGGGACCTCGTGTGCATTTCCCGGAGCTCCTGAGGGTCTTCAGTGAGCCAGATTTTCCCTTCTGTCCACTGTCTCCACCAGCATTCACCTCTGCCCAGATGTTTAAGAAAGGCGAGCCCTCAACCCGGTGCTGAGCCCCTGAACCCAGTGCCGGGCCCTCTGGAAACACCACCGATAAGACGCTGGCTGTTGTTACCTTCTGTGTCGCGCTCAGGGACCTTTTATGTTGCTCTGTACCCCCATAGCTGGAAGCACCATATCTTCTCCTTCAAGAGGGGTGCTCCCAAGGGCACCCTGTCTCCACAGCACCTGGACTGACACCCGGCGCAAAGAAGAGACTCTGCAAGAGTTTGTTCATTGCGTGCTTACCAGATACAAGAAAGCCTGTCGTGTCTGTTCCTCTGTTCCTGTAAAGCAGGGGCAAACTGTCTCCAAATGGCCTGAGGGCTATCAGGCCCCACCCTATAAGCTGGTAAGATTTATAATGCAGGCACGCCTGTACAAATTAGAGTGGATGGGCAGTATGTCCTGTTGGGGTGTGGGGAGGTGGAGTTCCAATGTTAACGTCAACCTCCACCCCATCCCAGCTTGGGCAGAATGACAGTATCTATTTAGGCGTGGTCCTCATCGGCAAGATGTGGCCCCAAGATCTCCGAAGTAGGCAGCTTGTCTGGGCTCAGAAAACCACAGAGGTGTGTCTTTATCACGTTCTTGCCAGGATCTATGGAGAGGCCCCTCACAGTCCTGCAGGTGAGCCTGTACCACCCGACACAGGGCCCGGTCGCCTTTGCCAAAGTTCCGCTGCAGCTGCAACACGACGCCAGCCGGTTGCTGGTTGGGCGAGGGCAGGACACCCACCTCCAGCTGCAGCTGCCACAGTTGTCCCGCCACCATTTGTGCCTGGAGCCCTACCTGGAGAAAGGCAGCAACCTGCTGGCCTTCTGCCTCAAGGTGCTGACCCGCAAGAGCTGTGTGTGGGTCAACGGGTTGCCGCTGAGGTACCTGGAGCAGGTTCCCCTGCACTCCGTCAACAGAATCTCCTTCTCTGGCATCCAGATGCTCATCCGCAAAGAGGGGGGCGCCTCCCTTGAGGCCTTTGTCTGCTATTTCCATCTCAGCCCCTCGCCCCTGATTTACAGACCCAAGGCTCAGGAGACAGACGAATGAATGGGAAAACACTGTCAAGAAAGAGACTCCCCCTGTTTTGGGGGGAGGCAACTCGTGATCTCCTGGGGTCTCTCCACGGCCCCTCCCCGTCTCTGTTTCCCTGCCAAGCCCTGGAGAAGCAACAGAAGCAAAGCACCAGAGGAAGCCTCGAGACCCGGCACCCCACCAGCCCCGCTGCGGAGAGCAAGCCTTACAAAAGCGGGGTTTGAGATGGTTGAGTTACGTCAGAGTTCACATGTAAAGCCTGCTGGCCGCCATGTTCACAGGGCACGGATTCGGTAAACTTGGAGCGGCCCAGGGACGGAGAAGGGCCCTTCATGGCTCCAGGGAATGGGAACTTCATATACTTTTAGAGGCCCTGAGGGGTTCTGGGAGCCCCTCCCAGCATTCTGCCCGCCCCCTCCCCATTTCCTCCCTTGTCTGGCTAGGAGTTACTTTATGTCCCTCGTCTCCCATGCTGCCTAAGGGCAGGAGCATGGGGTTGCGGCAGGAATGCAAGGACACGCGGGGAGGAATTACGTTTGTGGTAGCTCGGGGTTACCTTCAGCTTTCAAATACCCACAGGCGCTCAGGGCTTAGGAGAGCCTGTGTTTAATAAACTAAAAGTATTTCATTACGCTGGCATGCCCAGTAGGATTCCCAGAGGCCCAGATGGGCCACATGTATACCATGTTGTCTTGTGGCTTTGGGAAGGGGGCAGGGAGGGGGAGGGGTGGCTGGACAAGGTGTGAGAGGAAATTGGGAAGGTAGGTAGGCGCTTACATTTCTGGGAAGGTTGCAAGCACAGCTCGAGGCTTCTGGCTGAGGAGGAGCTAGGAGTGCTTGGGAACTTCTTGTCCACCTCTTGTCTTCCTCTTCCTCTCTGCCCCCATCTTGTTCCCTCTCCCCTCCTCTCATCCTCTGTCACTTCTGGACCAGAGCCTTGGTTGACCAGAGGTCAAAGGTCTTCAGGGAAAGATGGTTTTCTAGAGAAGTGGGCTCTTTCAGGATTAATTCTATGGTTGGAGTGCAAGGTTGTGTAAGAAATCAGCCCAGCAGTTATCTCACCCAGAGTAAGTCAGACGACAGTGGCGGCGGTGGGGGTAGGGGGTGCCTGTCCTTCCTGAATGGGGATGGGGGTGGTGGTGGGTTGTTAAGGAGCCAAGTAGGCAAGGATGGAAGAATTTTCTCAGGGAGAAGGGAACAGAAGGCTAGCAAAGCTAGTGTTAACTCATGTGATGGCGGGAGACTCCCGCAGACTCCAATAACCACCATAACCCCAGATCCTGCACTAGAGCATCCCAAACACTGAGGGTACAGTGCTGCCGGCAGACTGGCCCACATCCCCCACACCTGGGACACCTCTGCCATTTACCAACCTGCGCCCCTTTGTGCCCAAACCCTGGGTTATAGGATCAATACTCCTCCCCAGCTGTGCACATCTTCCCCATAAGGAAACTAACACTAGGCAAGACACATGCACGGTTGAGAAGTCCCTCCGTCTACAGAATACGAATCGAGCCTCCTCAGATCACAGGCACAAGACCAAGGAGGACGGCGCTGGCCATGCTGTGAATGGCCTCCAGGGCTCCCAACGCAGTTTCTCCCTCCCTTGTCAGTGAGCTTGTACCAAACTCCCACCCCGTGTCAAATGTGTGCCAAGTCTCAGGATCCAGGAATAAACAAAGCCAGTAGAATCTGCCTGCCAGCAGCTTGCAGGCCTCAGGAGAGAGAAGCATCCAGGAACAAATGACTTAACAATCTGTCACAGCTGCTGACATCGTCCCTCTCCTCTGTCCAGTTGGAGTTAAGCTCTGTCATCAAGTGGGTTTGGAGTTGACAATTCTATATGTTCATCCCTCTAGCCACAGTGCAATAAACCATTGAGGGCTGCAGCCAGAGGTCACTACCCAGTCACTCCTCACAACCCCCCAGATAGACTCTGGTCTCAAGCACAGGCCTCAGGTAAGGACAGTGAAATTTAGAAGGTCAGAAGCCAGGGCCCCTCATTTTCGAGTTGGGTGACCTTGGGCAAGTGAGTTAGCCCATCATACTCTGTGGAAAGCCAGGAAGACAGGCATCCCAGCCTAGGAGGTAGGACACAGAAAACACTTGGTGCCATGCCTGGCACACGGAAGGAACTCAACAGAAGGCTGCCATCCTGAGACCAAAGATGGGGAGGCCAAAATATATACATCCTTAAGCTTATCGCAAACTTGGAACTTGGGGCAACTTGAACCCCAGTAATCTGGCTCCAGAGTTCAAGGGCTTTCAGCACTCTCTCTCTCTCTCTCTCTCTCTGAGGACATTATATCCATGTGGGGCCTGGAGGGGAGGAAAAGGGTCTTTTGTTTGGTTGGTTTTTTGTTGTTGTTGTTTTTGCTTTTTGTTTGTTTGTTTTTCCTCCTTCTGTATCAGAAGATCTGGGTTTGTAGAACAAGAGACATTCTTGGCCCTGGAGGGGAAAAACTGCCTGTAGTTCAGGCTGATGTTCTCCTGACTTTAAAGGAGGGACAGGTCCCCGGAAGATTCAAGTGCTGTCCACTCTACCCATCACAGAGCGGCCGCCCACAGACGAAACTTGAGATGACACACTTAAGAGACCGTGTGACCACCAAAGGCTCAAGGGACCAGGGTCTCTGGGTGCAGCTCCTGGCACCTCCGAAGAATTTGTAGAACAGACTATAGCTGCTGACTGCCTCTCTCTGTCCTCTCCCCCGCCCTGGAGGGTACAAACCCATCCACGCTAGGGGTCCATGGCTGGGGTACTTGCTCCACAGAGACTGTGTGGTTGGAGTATTTTGGGTGAAGTGTCTGTGCGGTCCTCAGGCTGAAGAGTAGGCTGGAGGATGGCAGGCCAGACACAGGAAGAGGAAGGCCAGGAAACATCTGGCTTGTTTCACAAAGACTCCTCAGGAGAATTTCCTCCTACTCCTCCTCCTCTTCTCCCTCTTCCCCCTCCTTCACCTCCTCCTCCTCCTCCCCCTCCTCCCCCTCCTCCCCCCCCCCTCCTCCTCCTTCTCTTTCTCCTCCTTCTTTTTACATTTTATTTTAGACGGTCTCATTGTGTGGCTCAGAGCAGACTTGCGCTCACTAACCCGCCTCTGCCCTCCCAAGTGCTTCAATTAAAAGTGTACACCGTCCACCCCTGGCTTGTGTCAAGTGTTCGAGAGAGGAAACTCTGCTAGGCTCCACGTCTCTTGAAAAACATAAACCTCTAGCTGCCAGATTCACGACCACCCCCGCCCACCCCGTTCCACTCCTCCATCCCTTGAAACTTGCAGGCTGACTTCGAGACCCCAGTTTGTGGATTTGACGTGGTTTTTCTTGCCTATGCGGGGTCCCCTCTAACCATCTCCTGTGAATGTCCTCGGAGTCCCCTTCCCAGCAGCACAGCCCGCATGGCCACGGGCATGAGAGCACGGAAGCAAACAGAACATCCAGACACACACTCAGGCACAAAACCCCCTTAGTCTCGAGTTGGGCTCTGGTCAGCCTGCTGTCTCAGCCACAATTCACACTTCTCGATTACCATCCCATGGTCTTTGGACCCGTCCCCCCTACATTCGAGGCCCTATGGAGGTAAACTAAGGCACTGCACATAAATGTGCCTGTGGCACACGGTACGTGTTCAGGAGGGTCGGTTAGCATTGGCCAGCTTAGTGGACCAAGGTGAGCACCCATGGTCCCGTGGGCTCAATTGCCCACACATGTGTGCTGCAAGCACACCTGACGTAACACAGATCCCTTCTGGTCAGGTGCACCTCAGAGCTGGACCTACAGTTCTGGAGACAACGTCTGGAAATTTGGAACTTATTCCCTACCCTGCCTGTTGAGTCTATTTGATCCTCACGGGCCTGGGCTTCACTGACATGTGAGTCTTCCCAGCCTGACTGAGTCTCTATATTCTCTCCACACTGGATTCCTTGCACTCCCAGAGGCCATGATGGGGCTGGCCAGAGGATGTTAAGCCCAGAGGGATAACGAAGGTCTGAGGTAAACTTCACAAAGCAGGCATCAGCAGTCAGAGGCCCAAGCGGAAGCTGCCAGTGAGGGCTAGAAGACCAGAGAGTCTGGGAGTTCCAAAGATAGTTGTCTCTCCCTCTTCTGCCTCAGTGGGCAGCCCAGGGCTTTGGAGAACTCGGCAATGTTTCTTTTCTCTTCCTCCTTGAGCCTTTGTACCCCAACTCAAGTGGAATCTGGGTTTGGGGCATTTATATGGTGACTGTTTGATTGTCGTGGAGTAGGGGAGACAACTCCCTCTCACCAGCACTTTCAGCCTCCAATAGAGGGGCAAGACGGCAGGCTCTCCCAGGAGACCCTGAGAAGGGCCCTTAGCTATGGCAGTCAGAAGTCAGCTGGCTAGCCCGGGTCCAGGCCAGTTATCTGCCAAAGATCCTTTCCCTGGCCTCCCTCTCCCAAGCATGCACCAGCAATACCCACCTTGCTCTGCAAGCCTGCCAGCTATACACACCAGCACTGCTTGAGACCATAGGGCACCAGGAGAACACCCCGCCAGAGATCTGAGCAGGACAGTTCTTAACCCGAAGGAGTACTTATTGCTACACAAAGGAGCAACAGTCAATTTTGCCAGCAGGGCACCTAGGGAGCACCACCAGGGCACCTAGGGAGCACCACCAGGGCACCTAGGGAGCACCACCAGGGCACCCAGGGAGCACCACCAGGGCACCCAGGGAGCATCACCAAGGCACCCAGGGAGCACCACCAGGGCACCCAGGGAGCACTACCAGGGCACCGAGAGAGTAGTGGCTCCATAAATGTGTAAAGGAAGCCTTAGTTGAGGGATTCAATTTCAGGCCTCTTGGTGTCTGTTAGAGCTGAGGACATGGCCTGAGAATCATTTCTATAACTACCCACTGCACTACCAGATTGCCATCAATCAAGAGGTGTCAGAAGCAAGCAAACAAGCGAGCCTCATTGAATGTAGATGCTTCCTCACTCTCTCTACCCTCCACAAGCCAGCTGGAGCTGGAACACCGGCCTCCTGCTCCATCCACTGGCTCCTGCTTTTGCTCCCTGTCCGTGGCCTCTGGGTTGTAGTCACTCCGATGCCCGCAGGTCATCCATTTAGCCAAGACTTGGGGGGGGGGGGGGAGAGGTAAACCCTAGGAGGAGATGCTGATTTTAATGAACTTGGTCCACATTGCAAGGCTGATTCCTCTTACCTTTAACGTGAACTCACAGGCGGATTAAAGTGAAATAAAACCTACTATTTGAGTTACATTTTCAGCTTATTGGAAACATGCATTACCTCCCCGTGACTGGGCCGTGAGAAGGGAAGTTATTATCTTTCTTTAGAGTTTGTAAACGCTTTATGGCCCAGGCATTAAGCCGGCTGGGGGTGGGGGTGAGCGGAGGAAAAAAAAAAAACTTCCCGCTTACCTTTGTGGTCCAATCACATGCTCCAGTGGGAAAGAAGCATCCCCAGTGAGTGATAGAGAGAGCCAGGTGAGCCCCAGCAGAGAGAGGAGTGGAGTTATTTTCTTCTTTAGGCCTGTGAACCGAAAGGACATTAAAGTACCATTTGGCAAGGTAGCTTGTTCCGTCCTCCAGAAAGGCTGCAACTCACCCCCATCCCAGCCTCTCCCTGTTCTTCTGGTATTTATTTCCAGGAGAGAAAAAAAATGGCCTCCCATCCCAGAGAAACTCGTCTTAGAAGGAGTATTTGTGAAGGGCACGACTTTGGACATTTGGAAGCAAGGAGAAGCCAGAGAAAGGGCAGAGCCATGAGAAACACGTCATGTGGACCTGGCTCAGAAGAATCAGCAGATTCCCCTCTCTCCCCCAATCCCTCTGTGTACTGTCAACACAGAGAAGCCCCCATGCTCTAAGCTGGGAGTCTAGCTTTCTGCCTCCTGGAAGGAAACCTGCCCAGAATGTCTCTTCTGCCTTCATTTAAAGCTATGGAGTCAGGGGCTCAGAGAGGTCTTCAGTGTTAAGCAGAGGCTGCCGGTGCTCAGCCAGGCACTCAGACCTGACGTTTCTGGGGTTCTTTTCTGCAAGTTCAGATGCCGTGATGCCAGTCTTTCAGAGAGTGTGTCTTGGATGGCCTGGGAACAGGGACACTGTTAAGTATCCTTGTCTGGAGGGCTTTGACCATCCAGGACCAAGTTGGGCAAGTAAACCCCATCTCAAGTATTCACCACCACCACCACCACCACCACCACCACCACCACCACCAACAACAACAACAACAACAACAACAGAATTGTCATTTGAGCGACTGGAGACCAGAGTGGGAGAAGTGCCAGGAATCTAAACAAACAGGAAGTGGAATTCAGAAATTAGCATGCACTAATGATGAGCACAGCTGTCTGCATCCCTGTAACTTCAGAGGCAAGTAAGAGAAAGGGTGCAGGGGGAACTAGGCCCCGCCCTGAACTTCCCAGGAAGGTCTCTTGCGGAAATGGAAATGGAGGCCTCTGAGGGAGGAGCTGCTCGTGGCCAGCTGGGGACTCGGGTGGTTCCTGAGTTGGTGGGATGAAGCAGATATGGCTGGGTTCCTCTCCTTTCAGAACCCACCGCCTCCCTTTGGCAGAAGCAGCTGGCAAAGGGAACTGAGACTGAGCAGCTGAAGGGTCTGAGTCCCTACCGTGCAGAGCAGGGAGAGCACAGTAGATACATGGGCAGCCAAACTGCAACGCAAGCCCGGTGTGTTCTGTGTCAGTGCCCCCTTAGCTACGTCTGGGCCCTAGGGTAGCCACCAAGCAGGGTGGGGGCTGCCATAGGGGCTCCATTGCCAACCTCTCTGACCTAAGCACCTGTGGGCAAACAGATGGTATAGCAACCATAGCAACACACAAAGAAAAGCCAGGTGTGGTCTAGCTTGGCTCTCATGTATCCGTACCAGGATGCCAAAGTGCCCTGCTTTGACAGTCCCCTTCCTGGGAGCCATAGCACGGAGAGAGAGAGAAGGGGTGGAGGAGGGAGGAGGGAGGGAAGGGACAGGAGAGGGAGGGGGAGGGAAGGGGAGGGAAGGAGGAAGGGAAGGGAGGGGAGCAGGAGGGGAGGAGAGAGAGAGAGATGTCCAAAGAAGACCAATACTCAAATCTTCACTGTTCTCCGTTGATTCTAGAAGCTTCCATCATGACACATGCCACCGTCTCCTCACCTATAAAATGGGGATACTGTTAGTGCCTACCCCACCTCTGTGAAGGTGGGGGAATAAAACCAAATGTAAAACAACCCAGCGAGTGGACCGTGCACTAAGTGCCCGCTATCTCATTAGCCACCAGATCCTTCCAGAAAGATCCCTCGCTGCTCCCACTGAGAAGTGCCCTCACCCAGCTCTACGCCAGTGCTGGGGCG